>NW_027635405.1:0-34253 GCF_903797595.1 Erithacus rubecula | reverse complement strand
CAGACAATTTTGTTTGTAATATAGCAAGTCATGGCACCAATAATCTAAGCAGTGTTTTCTTTAGCAGCATAAGACCCTGAACTCATTTTCACTTCATGGTATTTGGAACATAAAAGGAGTTGGATTTTGATTTGGCTTCATAGTATGAGTCTAATATATATGAGTTTGAGTTGGCAAAATTCCAGTGAAAATAGACTTCCTTTATAAAATTCTACAGTAAAATGAGCTTGTAGTTTATGAATAACTTTGCTTTGGCTGTTACTCCAGGTTTTTCTAATAAAGCTTATGACAATTCTGAAGAATTTACTAGAACTGGTAACTTGATGCTTTTGTTAATATATTCACAGAACAGTAAACAAATCCTCAAAATATATAAAAATATTACTTTAGAAGATCTTCTAGAATCATATAGATGCATATGGAATTTCTGGCTTTCAATTTTATCTTGGGTTCATGTCTATTATAATTTGCAATAGGAATCTTAATTGTGGATAGTTTTCTGTTTGGGCTCTAGTCTGAGTTGACTGACATGAAGAAATAAAAGTGAGATAGCTTATTTAATTCACTCCAGCTTATCAGAAACTTCTCACCACTTGAGATGATTCAAGTTACTTCAAAATATCTAAACCAGCACTTTCTTCTCCTATTTAATTTCCTTCCGCTCTGTTTTTCTTTTCTAATACATCCATTTCTCACTCCATTAGTAACAAGTTCTCCCATATCACTTGGATATTGAATTGAGTTCAAATGGGTAAAAATGCTCTTTTGAGTCACATTGAATATTGTCTGAAAATCCCAATGAAGCAAAATTCTCATCTATTTTATTTCTTGACAAATTGCATAGGAAAGTTCTGCAGAACTCAGTAAAAATCAATAATTTTTTGTAGACCATTTTTGCTGAAAGGACTAGAAATAAAAGCTGCCATTTTAGCTTTCTCACTCAATGTCGTTCTTGGAATGTTTTTCTATCACCTTGGTATAGGTGCAGTGCCAATATAATATTTGTCTGGCTGAATTCCTCAGCTAAAATAACTGAAGTATAACAGTCCTTCCTTCAAAGAATGTGTCTTGTGGCAACACCCTTACCACACTCTCAATGTTGCCTGCTGCTGTGATGCCAGACTGTCTTGCAGTGGGGTTTTACCCCATTAAGAGGGTGGGGGTTTTTTGGCAGGTAAATATAGCCCTGGAGATGTATTAAGCTGCATATTAGATTCTCATTCTTTTAAATATACTACAAGTATTGCAAGAATATTCCTGCTTCTGGAACTCCTGCTCAGTTTTTAAGGAACTCTGATTACTGGATCTGTAGGTTTCATTTCTGATAAAAAATCTGATATGTAACCTTGTGTTGGATGAGGATGTTTGCCATTTGGCTGCAGATATCCTTTTTCTCTTGCTTGCAACCTGCCCTGTTCATGCCATTCAAAAATGACAAATTAATAAAGAGGAAAAATCTCAATAGTTTTGAATAGCTGTGCTTGTGCTCACCTCATTTACTGTCTAATTCTTCTTTTCCTATATATCCTACAATAGAATTTTAAGGAAATATACAGGCAGTTTCCAAGCATAAGTTTGATGAAGATAAGAGCCTTTATTAACATCAAAGTGTGATCACAGCAATTGTAAAAGACTGTTTCAGTATGAGCAGAGGAATTTTCAAGGTATGCCACATAATTTCTATAATGTATATTCATCAGCCCCCTTTTATTACCAGGATAAATTTCTGCTGTTCATATCAATAAGGTGTTAAATTAGGCATGCTTGTGGGTCATAGCTGTGAGAGCTGATTTTGAAAACCAAACTGAACTCCTGTATATTCATCACCAACTTTTGACTTTGCTTTCCTTTCCTGCATCCTTCCCTTCATCTCACTGCCTTCCTCTTTCAATGATTGTGAGAGACAGATATGTTATGGATAATAGTTTAAACATTAATATGTAAGGGTTTTTTGCCTGTTATGGCTAAATTGCATAAAGAGACTGAAACTGAAGCAGTATGCTTTCAGAGGTGTGTGCGAGCGATCAGCACTCTCCAAGCCGGGAGCACGCTTATTGCATTGCCAACAAACACAGGGTAAGGATGGGACTTTGTATGGAGCTCCAAGAACAGTTTATTGCCTCAAACAGGGTCCAGGGACAAAGATGAAAACTGGGTGAGGCCACAGGGTTAAATACAGGGAAGAAATGGTGAATCTGAGGGTCAAGGGCCAATGGGAACAGGGAAAATGGTGCAGAGGAGGGGTAAAAAACCAGGGGAACCAATGCAGAAACAGGGATGGAGCATTGAAAAAAAAGGACCAATAAGGATAAGGAGAGTAGAGAACCTCCTAGGGGGAATGCAAGTAGAATCACCAGGAGGCAACCAGAGGTGGAAGAACTGTATAAACCAATAGAATTCAAGGGATTAATATGTGCCTTCAAAGTCCTATGGGAGGGAGGAGCTTTTCATTCCAGACCAGAGGGGTGTTACTACTTGCCTGCTTCTGCCTCACCCGGACTGAGATATAACAAACCAAGTGGCAGAGCCCCGGGCATCCAAATCAGACAGACCAGGCCCAGCCCTCCTGCCCCTGACTGCAGCTTTGGGCTGGGACTGGAGCTGCCTAAAAGCACCTGAGGCACAATAAAAGTGACACCATTGTTCAATTACCTCTGGTTTAGGGACAAGGAAACAAGACCGAGGCAGGGGAATGTATCCACAAGAAAGCCAAACCCAGCAGCTGACCTGAAAATCAGCCCGGGCCAGGCTCGGGCTGGGGGAGGCCGCAGCCCACAGGCTCATCTGCTGAGGCCGCGTTTGAAACACTCCCCACAGCCAGGGAGGGACCAGGACAGTTCTGGGGCTGTGGCGTAACCTCTGCTCACAGGCAGTGAACACCCATCCTCCCTCACACAAACTGCCCCAGCTGGAAAATCCCCACCCGGGAAGGCCAATCCACGGGACATTGCCGTGAGGGGCAGCTGAGGAGGGGCCAGAATCCATCAAACAGCCCCAAAGCGCTGCCCAGGCTCTGCTGAGGCCCTGCAGCACAGCTCTGCTCCTGATGCAAAGGGATGCAACAGAGGCACAGGCTGCTGCAAGAGCCTGGCTCAGACTTGTCCCTGCCAGGGCAGGTACCTGGGCCTTCCCACCCGGCCCAGGTGTGCACCAACCCCCTGAACTGTGTTTGTGGGGGACCCTGAGCCCCAGAACATGGAGATGGAGAGCACCCACAGGATGCCATGGGGATCCATCTCCAAGGGATCTGTGGGTGCTCTCCATCAGACAGCAGGATGCCATTGGGATCCACAGAGTGCTGAGGTTTTCTACTTAATCTCTCTCTATCACTCTCTTTCTCTCCCCCCACCCCTTTTCCATTTCTCTTTTGCTCTCTCTGTCATTCTCTCTGTCTCTCATTTACTCTCCAATAAAACCCGTACTACTGACTTTGGCACATGGCCTCATTCGCACCCTGACTCAGGCAGAGCCATTTCAGACCATTTTAATCAGTGCATCAGAACAAGGGGCTGGAAGCCCTCCAGTCCGGGGGGCAGCTGTACTCAGAAGAAGCCGGTTGCTACCACAAGCCCTCCAGTTGGGATGGATGGAAGCAGGAAGAGCTGTCCCACTGTCATGTCAGCAGCATCCAAGAATTCTCGAAATGCAAAGAACTCTCAGAGCAAGGTCTCAGCCAGGGACGAGATGGTGGCTCCCAGTGTTTGTCTGACTGGGAAGAATACAGTGAACATGAGCTCTTCCCCAGAGGTGTCAGCAGTTATGAAGAACCATCGGACTGGGAAGAGTCCATTGACCAAGCGTTTCCAGAGATGTGTGACGCCAGCCCCACACCAGCGCCCGGGGGACACTTGGTGCCGCGTGCCCAGCTGGAATGCCGAGCAGCACCGAGGGGACGAGACACCAGGACAGCATTCCATTCCCACCGGCAGCCTGGCACCACCACCATCACCTGAGACCGTGTCCTGAAGTGCCACATCCAACACCTCAAGCACTTCCA
This sequence comes from Erithacus rubecula, assembly GCF_903797595.1. Taxonomy (NCBI): domain Eukaryota; kingdom Metazoa; phylum Chordata; class Aves; order Passeriformes; family Muscicapidae; genus Erithacus; species Erithacus rubecula. The sequence continues at coordinate 30,256 of NW_027635405.1, read as the reverse complement.
GAGACAGCGACTCTGCCACCGCCCAGAAGGAGTTCTTCTAATGCCTGACCACAGCAGGACCGTGACACAAGGAACTCTACTTAAACAAATGAATGTTGCTTTTAAAAATAGTAGTAGTTGTAGAAAAAACAAAACAAAAGAAAACAAAACAAAAAAACCCCACAAAAATCCCAGCCAAAAAACCCGAAAAATGAACATAAAATGTAGAATTAGAATAGGAATGCTAAGAAGAAATTGACAAAGTGGAAAAAAGAGTAGCAGTACATAGGAAATAGGATAGTAGTTAGGAATAGAAAAATAAATAGAAGAAGAATAGGAATAAGAATATGAATAAGAATGCAATAAAAATAGGCATGAGGATAAGAATAAGAATAAGACTGAAATGAAGAGGAAGAAGTACGAAAAGTACAAGAAGAAGAATTAAGAAGGAGAAAAAGAAGAAGGAAAAGAAGAAATAGCAGTAGAAGTAGTAAATAATTACAATAAAAATTAAATATCTGATTATCTTGCACAGTCTTTGTTTCCCTCTGAGTCCTCTGAACTCATTCTAGCAGTTGCGCGTCCTCCTCATTGTGGGGCCCCCACACGGATGCAGAGCTCCAGGCAGGGTCTCACAGAAACGGCCTCGAGGGCCACGCTCAGCTCCCTTGGCTGCTGCTCTTGCTCCTCTCCATGCAGCCCAGCCCATGGCTGCTTTCTGGGCCGGCAGCAGCGACTGCCGGCTCGCGCTGAGCTTCTCCTCCGTGCGCAGCCCGAGCGCTTCTGCTCAGCCCCTGCCCCGCTCGGCTCCTGTCCCTGCACAGCCCGTGCTGAGGGCAGCTCCAGCCCCTCTCTGGGCCACTGCCAAAGCCATTGCAGAGCCCCGGGGCCCAGGCAGAGCCTCCCTGAGGGACACCCCTCATCCCCGGCCTGCAGCCGGCCATGGAGCCGCTGAGCACAACTCCCTGGCCGCGTCCATCGGCCAATTGCTCTGGCCCCGCACAGCCCGGCCTGCAAAGCCAGGCCTGGCAGGGGGGCTCGGGGTGTCTGTCCTGGGGCACCGGGCCTGGCAGGGCTCTGGGCACTGCAGCACTGTCCAACACTGAAATGATATGGGGAATGGCTGAAACTAGGCTGAAACTAGGCTGAAATCTAGGCTATTGTGCCTTGAATGAAGTGACTCCACTGTGGGAGCTAAGACAGAGTACTGTGGATTTAATGAGCATAAGCAGCTTGATAACCAAGATGCCTTGGCAAGAGCACACAGAGCTTTGAAGACTCCATGAACATTTAATCAAGACTGGTGACAGGAAAGAAGAATGAATCAAATAGAAATGATGCAAAATATGTAAACGTGTTTGTGTGATGTTTACCCCAAACAATGTGGTAAAAAAATTACCAGCTTTCCTAAACATGGTATATAAGCACATGTAGCTGAGAGTAAATTTGGATTCTGATCAGCAGTCAGTAGACCCCCTCTCTCTCCCAGTCCTTGATTCTCCAGTGCTGAGCGCTGCCGTGCCGGACACGCTGGATCTCCAGGAGGAGCTGGAGCCCAAGGCAGCAAAGTGGCTCCATTGACATTGCCAATGCATTTTTCTCCATCCCTTTGGCAGCAGAGTGCAGGCCTCAGTTTGCTTTCACCTGGGGGGACGTGCAGTACACCTGGAACCGACTGCCCCAGGGGTGGAAACACAGCCCCACCATCTGCCACGGGCTGATCCAGGCTGCACTGGAAAAGGGTAAAGCTCCAAAACATCTGCAATACATCAATAACATCATTGTGTGGAGGAACAGGGCAATGTATTTGAGAAAGGAGAGAGGATCATCCAGATTCTGCTGGAAGGAGGTTTTGCCATCGAGAAGAGCAAAGTGAAGGGACCTGCCTGAGAGATCCAGTTCCTGGGAGTAGAGTGGCAAGATGCAAAAATAGAGATGTCACAAATACACTGCTGAAACAGAGAACTGGCCAAAGCTCTATTTTTATACTGAACCATAAATAGTAACCAATGCTCTGTGCAGTTAGCTAGAAAGGTGAAAAAAGGCCAGCTAGCAACATCAAGGAAATCCAATTGAGGCTGCTGATGAGTGCAAAAAAATTGCCACTCAGACAAACTCTCTGCAAAAGTCCATCATGTAGACAGCCACATCCACAAAAGTCAGGCTAATAAAGAACACTAAAACAAGGAGCAAGTAGATCAAGCTGCAAAAATAGAGATGTCACAAATACATTTAAATTAGCAACATAAGGGAGAGTTGTTCCTAGCTCAATAGGCCCACACTGCCTCAAGCCATCAAGGCAAAAATGCCACCTATAAGTAGGTACAAAAGTGAAAAGCAGATTTAACTATAAATTGCATTTCTCAAGTTATCCATAACTGTAAGACATGTGCTAAAATCAAGCAAGCCAAGCTGATAAAGCCTCTCTAATATGGGGGGCAGTATTCCAAATACAAGTAGAAAGAAGCCCAGAAAATGAACTACATCACACTGTCTCAAACCCCCAAGGCAAGTGCTACATGATCACAATTGTAGAAGCCACCACTAGATCATTAGAAACCCACCCTGTACCTCACACTACTACTCAAAACACCGTCTGAAGCCCAAAAAAGCAAGTCCTATAAAGACACAGCACCCCTGAGAGAATCGTCAGACAACAGGACCCATTTCAAGAACAGCCTTAGAAACACCTCAGCCAAAAACCAGGATATTGAATAAATAGATCATATCCCTTATCACACACCAGCTGCAAGGAAAGTTGAACTGTACAAAAGACTACTTAAAATTACCCTAAAGGCACTTGGCAGAGAAACATCCAAACACTGAGAAATGAATTTAACAAAAGCCACCTAAATAGTCAACACCTGAGAGTCCATCACTCAAGCAAGTCCTGCCCAGTCTGAAGCCTTGCACACAGTGGATGGGGATAAAATTCCTGTAGTGCACATAAAAGGTATTTGAGGACTGTTTAGATTAGGCCCACCTCAAGCAATGGCAAACCAATCCATACAATTGTTTTTGCTCAAAACCTAGTTACACTTAGTAGGTAATGCAGAAAGATAAAGAAACCCATTGAGAACCACAGAAAAACCTAATCTTAAGTGAGAACTGTGTGTAAAGTTTCACTGTGAATAAAAATACAGAGCAAAGTTGAAAGAAGGTATTAATTCAGGTAGGATGCAGATGGTAACAGAATAAGAAGTAGATAATGTCTTAGATTGCTATGCAAGATGCAAGCAGAAGTATACATTCTATCACCCTCTGCTGAAACCACGTGGAGCAAAGCTCCTTATCTGTTCCATGACCCATCCCTCAGAACTCCTCCCCACAAGGAGTTATACCTTATGGGGGATGCCCCACCTAAGGAGAAAAGCCAAGCATTTCCTACCTAACTAAAATCTGAAATTTGAAATATCAGAGCAACCTTTCCCACTAAATTCCCAGAGGACCAGGCCACTAGATTTTAAAAAAGTAACTACACCCTTCTTTAAAATCATTTCTTCAACAAAACCACATCTGTCACTCCAAGAAAACTACAGGTACCATTATTCAGACTGTAACAAACACCCTGAGCAACAGGGTTACAGGCTGCATTCTGACCTTGCCAGTGTCTTGGTCTTTATATTACTATGTTTTTATTTTCATTTTCCCAGTTAAAAACTGCTGTTCTAAATCCCCTATCTTTGCCAGGGAGCTCCTTAATTTCCAAGTCATATTAATTTAGAGGGAGGGAGTTTACATTTTCCGTTTCAAGAGAAGCTCCAGAGCTCCTCAGCAGACACCTGTCTGTCAAACCAAGACAGTGCCCTGCTGCAGCTCCATCCCCATGGCAGGATCCGCGCTGGATGATCCCCAGGGACCCCCGGTGGGCAGAGCCCCCCTGAGCCCTGGTGCTGCTGATCCGTGTTGGGAAGACACCTGGCTGGGGGCTGCACATCCTCCCCGTGGCCTGGATTTTCTCTGCATTTCTCTTTGTCCTTCCCAAACACCCCAAACCAGGGTAAAAATAGAGATGTTAAATAACGACCTGCTTGGGGACACGGGGGGATCTTCCAGGGGATGCGAGGGACGCTCGGTTCCAGGGATTTGAGGGGTCCTGGGAGGGACCTGGGGGTTGCTCAGGGCGTTGGGCACCCCAGTTCCAGCGGCTCTGGCTGCGCTGGGAGACCACTGGGAGCGGAGGAGCGGGAGGAAGAGGAGGAGCGGGAAGAGACGGAAGAGAAGCAGCGGGAGGAAGAGGAGGAGCGATTTTGGAACCACGCGCTTCTGCCGCACGCCCGCACAGACCGCAGCGTCCCCCGTGAGCGGCAGAATCGCCCCCCAAGAACCCGCAGGTGAGCGGGCGGGGGGGAGCTCGCCCGAAATCCATCATGTGGGGCTCCGAGAGGGTTTTATTTTACGGTTCAGGGGATGTTTGGATCTTGCAGGAGCCCAAAGCCGGAAATGGTGCTGGCGGGATCTTGGCCGCTCCCATGTGGGATCGCCCGGTATCGGCGGGGAGGGGGCGATATCGGCCCTGGGGATCCCCGGCAGAGCCGGGGGGGAAGGCGGGAGCCCCGGAGCGGGGAGAGCACAGAGGGGCGATCTTGGAGCCGGGGGACCCCCGGCAGCCTGGAGGGGTGCGGGAGGTTGGTGCTGAGCGGGCTCCGGGCCCCGAGGCTGAAAGGGGCGCTGACTGCTCCAGCTGCCCTTGGGCAGCGCCACCATCAAACCCAACGAGCTCAGCCCTTGTTTTCCCCCCAAACCAGGATTTCCCAAACCTGGGCTGCATTGAGAGGAAGAGGAGGCTGTCAGGACGTGTTCAATGGCCCAGGAGCCGCAAGCAGGTGAGGAGGAAGTCAGTGCCCCTTTCCCCCTGTGTCCTGCTCCATCTCCCAGCCCAGCACGGCCCCGGCTGCAGCACAGCCCTGGTGCGATCTCCTTGCCCTTGCCTCTGGCACAGAGGCAAATCCCATCCTCTCCTTGTTTTTCCTCCCCCAGACAAGGAGCTGAGCACGGACAGCAGGGAGGACAAATCCCCGCGGCACAGCCTCGGGCAAGAGGGCGTTTGCAGCGGCTCCACGGCGCAGGAATGCAACGGGGAGGAAAAGCCCCGCAGATCCCGCAGCAGGAGGGGCTGCAAACGCACAGCCCGGGGATCCCAGCAGGAAAGAGCCAGCCCGGGCCGGGGAGGCGGCCGGAGCTCGGAGCTGGGGCTGCGTGAGCAGCTTCACCATGGGGAGAAGCCCCACAAGTGCTCGGAATGTGGGAAGGGCTTCAGGTGGAGATGGGACATGATCAGACACCGGAGAATCCACACGGGGGAACGGCCCTACGAGTGTGGGGAGTGTGGGAAGAGATTCAGGTGGAGATGTGACCTGATCCAACACCAGAGAATCCACACAGGGGAACGACCCTACGAGTGTGGGGAGTGTGGGAAGAGATGCAGGTGGAGATGTGACCTGATCCAACACCAGAGAATCCACACAGGGGAGCGGCCCTATGAATGTGGGGAGTGTGGGCAGACATTCCGCCACAGCTCATACCTGAGTGTGCACCAGAGGAGCCACACTGGGGAGATGCCCTATGAGTGTGATAAATGCAGGAAGAGGTTTCACACCAGCTCCACTCTCCTCGGGCACTATCGCAGTCACTTGGATGAGAGGCCTTATGAGTGTCCTGACTGTGGGAAGGGCTTTAAGCAAAACTCACATCTCATCCAGCACCAGCTCATCCATAATGGGGAGAGACCCTACGAGTGTGATAAATGCAGGAAGAGGTTTCAGACCAGCTCCTGTCTCCTCCTGCACTATCGCACTCACAGGGATGAGAGGCCGTTCCGCTGCTCCAACTGCGGGAAGGGATTCAAGCACAGCTCCACCCTTGTGAGGCACTGGCGCATCCACACTGGGGAGAGACCCTACGAGTGTCCCGAGTGTGGGAAGAGCTTCTCACAGAGCTCTCACTTGACCAGACACCAACGTCGTCTCCACTGAGAGAAGCCCTGCGAGTGCCCTGAGTGTGGGAGGAGCTTTGTGCACTGCTCCAGTTCCATTCCCAGTCCCTGTCCCCATTCTCCATCCCATTGTCAGTCTTGGTCTCGATCCTGTAGTTCCAGACCCTCTCCCTTATTCCTTGTTCCCTTCATGCTCTCAGTCTTGTAGTACAGCTCCCGGTCCCCATTCTATCAGCCAAATTCCTGGTCCCTGTTCTCCTTCCGGTCCCATTCCCCCACCTGGTCCCTTTCTCAGTCCCACTGCATTATTCCCATCGGCATTCCTGGTCCCTGAACACATTCCCTGTCGCTGTCCCCTTTCCTAGTCCTATTCCCAATTCCATTCCCTATCCCTGTCTCATATTCCAGGTCTTGGTCCCTGTCGAGGTCCTTGTCCACATGACAAGTGCAGAATTCCCAGTCCCTGACCGCATTCCCATTCCCTGTCCCCATTCCCGGTCCATGCCCCATTCTACGTCTGCATTGTTATAAATTTATCTGTAATAAACTGATCAACTCCAATAAATGGAATTAATTAAGAATTTATTGAGCAAGCAGCAATAAGGAAATCAGCGCTGGGGTCCGGGGAGTCTCCGCTCCACCAGCGGCGCGCACCCCACTCCGTGTCAGTCCCTCTGTTATTTTCATCTTCTCCCGTGTCCGTGCCTTTCAGCATCTTCTCACGTTCTTTCTGTGTCTGCACAGCCAGTTGCTGGGGGCTCTGGTGGTCGTGGGGAGGAAGGCCGTGGTATTCTTCTCTTAGCCATTGGTTGACTTATTCCTTTTTTTGCAAGCATCCACAACCTGAGCACATACACATAGAGGATGTTTGTGGTTATTAGAGACATAAACTTTTAAGCAAGTTTCAGTGGTCTTTTGGCCATGTTCCCTAGTTTAGCAATGTTTGATTAGCAAAGCCTTACACATACTCTGTTACACCGGGAGTGACTGTGACTGTACTGGGGGCAACTGGGAGAACTGGGAACACACTGGACAAAACCTGGAGGAACTGGCAGCAACTGGGACTCTGCTGGGGGCAAATTGTATCATCAGAGGGAATGACTGGGAATGAGTGGGTTCATATTGGGAGCAACAGGGATCCTGCAGGCACCGATGGGGAAGTGACCAGGATCATACTGGGAGCGACTGGGCTCATACTGGGAGTGACCGGGCTCATACTGGGAGCAGCCATTCCCGGCACCGGGACCCCCGAACCCCTTTGTGGCCATCGCGCCCCTCCAGCCCCAGCACCCCCGCCGGGGTCCCGGCAATCCCAGGGGTCCCTCCCCCCTCTCGGGGTCCCGCTTTGGGGTTCTGGGGCTCTCCTCTCTCTGGGGTCCCGCTCAGGGAAGCCGCGGCTCTCCCGGGGCTCCCCCAAACCGGTGTCCCCCCGGCGGGGATCTGCCACCGGCCCCTGATCCATCTGGTCCCAGTCTGTTCAGTCTCAGTCAGGAGGATCCCAGTCCATGTGATCCCAGCCCCCATGATCCCAGTCTGGATGGTCCTGCATGGATCACACTGCCAGGGTCTGGAATTCCAGTTCCCAGTCAACAAAAGTTGTTCCTGCCTGTACTGTTTTTAGTTCTCCAATTTGAGATTTCCCAACCAAAGCACCTATTTATATCATGGCTTTAGCACCCCGATATTGTTCCCAATCCCTAACTCGTTCCTGTTCCTGATCCCATTCTCAATCTTCCTACTGTTCCCATTCCCAGACCTGTTCCTGATCCCAATCCGGTTCCTATTCCCATTCCAATCCCGATCCCATTACTGGTTCCAATCCCTATCTCGTTCCCATTCCCAATCTTCATCCCATTCTTGTTCCCATTCTCAATCCCAATCCCATTCCCATTCCCGATCTCATTCCCATTTCTGAACCCTATCTCATTTGCAATCTCGATTCCTTTCACAATACTGATTCCGTTCCTATTCCCAAACTCGATTGCATTCCCAATCTCTATTTAATTTCCATTCCCAATCCCGTTCCTGATCCTGATCCCGTTCCCATTCCCAATCCTGATCCTGTGCCCAATCCCGTTCCTACTCCCGGTCTCGCCGCTGTTTCCAGGGAATCGTTTTGATCTCAACCTTCACCCCAAACTGAGAGGGTCAAAACCCCCCAGTCCCCAAACGTTGGGGTTTGAAGTATTTGGGGTGTCCAACACCTCTGATCCTAAAATTTGGGATTCAGCCCCCCTGATCGCCAAATTCTGGGGTCAAAACCCCCCCCAAACCCAAACCCTGGGGTGTCAAACCCCTCCAGATCACAAATATTAGGATCACCTCAGCCCCCAACTGCTAACTCTGGGGTTAAATCCTCCAAATCCCCAAAATTTGGTGTCAAACCTCCCCAAGCCCCAAATCCTGAGGTGTAAAACACCCTTGACCCCAAGTTTTAGGATCAAACCCCCCCAGACCCCAAACTTTGGCGTTAAACCCCCCCAATTCCTAACCTCTGGGGTTTGAAATATTTGGGGTGTCCAACCCCTCTGATCCCAAAATTTGGGTTAAATGCCTCTGATACCCAAATTCTGTGGTCAAAAGCTCTGATCCCAAACCCTGGGGTGTCAAATCCCCCCAACTTTAGGATCAAACCTCTCCCTTCCCCAAAACTTTGGGGTCAAACCCACCAGACCCAAACCACTCCAGCCCTGAGGGACACAGCTGGGTTCATTTAGGGTTGATTTAAGGTTGATTTGGGATTCATTTGGGGTGGGGGCAGCTCCTGGTGCAATATATGCAGAGACCCTGGGTACAATGCTGGGAAAAACCCCCAAAACCCCAGTGGAATCCCAAAAACACCTGGGGAAACCTAAAAAGGGGGTTTGGGGTGGGAAAAGGAGATTTTGGGATGGAAAAGCAGATTTGGAGGGAGGAAAGGGGGAATTGGGGTGGGGATTGAGGATTTTGGGTGGGAAAAAGGATTTGGGGTAGACAGGAAAGGACCTTGGGTGGTAGAAGGGGATTTGAGGTGGGAAAAGGAGATTTTGGGGTGGGAAGATGGATTTGGGATGCACAAAAGATTTGGGCTGTGAAAAGGCATATTTGGGGTCTTAAAAGGACATTGGCTTGAAATTGGATTAGAAATCCAAGTTGCTCAATTCCAAGAGGTTGGAATTCCAGGTCTACAAAGAAGTTTGAGCTTAATTTGGGGTCTCGACCTGGCAAATTCATTCCTGGATCTTTCCCATAACAACAACTCTGGGAATGAACCAAGGCAGGGGGTAAGGTAGGATAAAGTCAGAAGACATCTGGAAAATATGAAGCCAATGAGTCAGGAGAGCAGAGGAGCAGAAAAGCACAAGAGGAGAAAAGAGCAGAAGAGCAGAAAAGCCTCACTGCTGCCTTGGGCAAGTTCAATTCTGCTCCTGCCTGTGCCACTGGGTCCCTGCTGATGTCTCTGAGGATTCATCCCAAGTCCTGAATTCCTCATTTTCCACAGGCCAAACCAATCATGGTTGCCACAATGTTGAAATCCAGAACTTCAATCAGACTTCAGCCTGTTCTTGGATGTTGGTATCAGCTATAAGAAGGCTGAAAAACAAAACTCTCAGGCTCTTAGAAATGGAAAAATCAAATTTCTGAATGTTCTGTGACAGTGGAGTTCATCCAAAGGCTGGATATGATGTTCTTGGGGGTGTTTTAAAACAAGGGTGTTGCACCCTCTCCTTCCAGCAGGCCACAAAGAGTTAAAAATCCATTTTTTGGAGCCCCTGTGAGGCCACCTTACCACAGGAAAGGCAATGAGGAAACTGATATCCCATATCTGCAGGGCAGGCTCTGGGTTGTGCAACAAGCAAAGCTGAGCACAGAGCTGAACTCCTCACTATTTGTGTGCAGCCCCATCCTGTGCTGGAAACAGCAGCTCAGGGAAAAAAAAAAAAAAAAAAAAAGAAAAAAAAAAAGAAAAAAAAAAAAGTAAACAACCAACTGTTAAAGCTGTCATGAGGAGCACAAAAAGGCCAGAAACAAAAGTTGCACAAGTGTCTGAAAATGTCCAATTTCTGAGCCTTGACTTTGCAACCTTAATAAAGTTCTTTTAATTACCAAGAGTTTGTTTGTTTGCTTGTTTGTTTGTTTGTTTGTTTGAGGAGGGTGATTGCTTTCAGTCATGCAAGCAGATCAGCAGCTCATCCTTCCCTGGATGGATTCTTTCCAAAGTAGGGGATGATCCTGCCTGCCTGGCTTGGGATCACATAAAACAGGGACAAGGACCTGGCCCACAGGGAGGTGGAACCCCACGCTGCATCCCTGTGCTTAAACCTCTCCTTCCTCACACTCTGTTATCCCAAAAAGTCCAAACTTTGCTCTGTGCTGCTTGGAACAGGCCCAAATATGACCAAGGAGTTTGTGAGGAGTAAATTGTCCTGGTTTGAAGGACAGGTGTCTGCCAATAAAGGCAGAAACTTCCCTTTGAAATGGAGATTATTAACCCCCTCCATCCAAATTATTATTATCATTTTGAAATTAAGGGGCTCTCAAGCAAAGAGATGGGAATTAGGAATAACAGTTCTTTCCTAGGAAAATTAAAATAGAAATGCAGTATTACACAGAACAATCCCAACCCTGCCAGAGTCAGAATCCAAGCTGGCACAGTCAGTCAGTCAGGGTGGTGGCACAGTCCCATTCCATGGTGCTGCATCCTCCTGCAGGGGCAGATGTGGCTCAGCTGGAGCAGTGCTCCTGGAGAAGGTGCAGTTTCCTCTGAAGCTCCAGGGATGATGTGGAAGGGTCTGGTTTTCCTCTGGAATCCAGTGGAAAGAAGGTGCCTTGGTGTCCAAAATGTCATTTTTTCTCTGGGTAGGAAAGGCTTGGCTCCTGCCCTGGCTGGAGCATCTCCCAGTGGGATGATGGAATTTTATCAGCCATGCCCTGGGACTCAGTGGCCATGAACAGGAGATATCTCCTGGAGGGAGGATGGGCTGTGGGAAGATAAAGATGATTGCCCAGCTGGTTTAAAGATGGCCCATGAGCAGAGAATATGTGCCAGGAGATCAGGGGCACTGCCCCAGCCGGGTCAGCAGATGGGACAGAACACACATTGCTGGACACATCCTGTACTGCAACCCAAGACACTGAGTTTTGCTGGAGTGAATTTCCAAGTGATGGAAAATTTTCCTACTAAAATGTGAGACTCACAACCCAATAGAGATGATCAAACCTTTCTGTCCCAATAAACTAATTACAACAAGCAATTATGAACTGTTTTATCCCTCCACAGATTTCCAGGATCCTGGAATTTGGGCTGGGAGGATCCTTCTTTTAGCAAGTTGCAAAATGAGGCCCTGAGGGTGTGAGATCCTGAATCCAGAACCCTCCCAGTCAAGGAAAAGAGCTCTCAGTTCTCTTCCTGATTTTATTAAAGTTTTTATATATTTTAATATTGTATTATTATTCCCTACCTGGATGAATTGCCTGGAATTTATAGGATATAAATTTCCATTTCTTTTTCTGCCAAGTTAATGATACCCTGCAAACCCCAAAAATACAAAGGGGACAGAAGTTTTGCACAAAAATGAAAATAAATGCTCCACTCTGGAATGTCAGCATTTGCTGAGGACAATCCAAGATGAATTCCAGGCCACATTTTTGAATTCCTGTGAAAATTAATGTAGATTGCAACAGCTCAGCTGCAACTGGGTCTATGCAGAGGAAACTCTAAATTCCAGCCTCTGACTAAATGATGGGATTTAAGGTAAATACAGTTGTGAAAACAAGTTTTTTAAAAGCAGTCTGATTCATTTTGGGTTATTTTTTTCCCCTCTTCCAGGCTAGACACAGCACAGGAATAAGGTGGATGTGAGACATCCAAGAAAAAACAGGCAAATTCCAAAGGAGGCAATCGATGAAGGAGATCTATATCTCATTCACATTGTTGAATAAATAATAACAGAGGAGGCCTAAAATTAGATTGGAGAAGAAACCTGACCTAGCCTGAACACAGGCTCCCTGCTGGACTGGAGAGTTGGGGTCTCAGCTGGAGACTTGAGGGATGGCTGGAGAAATCACAAATTTAATTTGGTTTGGATCCTTGCATCTTCAGCATTCTTACATCACCCCATCCTAAAATTTGCTTTCACACAGCTTTTTAAGAGTTTTATACTTTTCTTATTTCCCACAAGGTGGGACTGGAAGTGGTGCTGGTGAGGTTCCACCTGGCTGGGTCTGAGATGTTTGTTCCAGGGAAGGAGGGGATGGTGGTCCTGGAAATCCATCACTTCTGGAGAGAATCAAAAGTTTGAGGTGATTTAGGGGATTTTTTCTGTTTGCAGAAATTAATCTTAATCCCAGATTGTTTTGGGGTGGAATGGACTTTAAAGCTCATCTCATTCCACCCCTGCCATGAGCAGGGACACCTTCCACTGTCCCAGGCTGGTCTGAGTTCCATTTGGACCCTGAGCTAAAGAAAAATGGGAAAATTAGGATTTGAGGCCAAAAGTTGATAAATTCCCTAAAAATCAGTGCTCTCCTGACAGAGGAGAAGAGTTCTGGTTCTGACACTGCAGTAAACTGGAGCTGAAATCCCTGCTCCTAATTCATAGAAGGGCATGAAATTTAATTCCCTCCCCCTGCAGCCAGGAAGGGATGACTGATGTCTAAAATGCTTGGGAATGTTATCTTCAAAGTCTCCAAAATAACAAAGTTCACCTTTGCAACGATATTCCCTTTATTTTCATTTGTTTGACATGATCTGCTGAGTTTGACCCCAACTTCCAAACCAATTCAGATCCAGGGAGAATGTTCAGGAGTTTTTTTTTTCGGAAAATACCATCTGGTCTGTATGGAATATTGAAGCCTAAAGTTATCCATGTTCCACATGTCCCATAGACAGAGCTTTTCAAATGCTGGCTTTTTATAAATCCTTTTATTGATATGAATCAATAATGACCAAACTTTTGGAGAAAGAGCAGTAAATACAACCATCAATCCCACTTCAATAGAATTGCCCAGAAGGTCAAATCACTTTGTCTCTGTCTGAGTGAAGAGGATGGAGAAAAAAATATTTCAAGTGGGGAAGGGACCTTTGGAAAGGATGGATTTAAAATCATGGAGTCATGGAATGGTTTGGGTTGGAATGAACCTTAAAGATCTTCCCAAAATCCTGAGCTTTTCCCACCTTCTGGCAGCTTTAAATCTTGCTGCTCCTTTTGCAAAACCATTCCCATTTACAAGAATTGGTAATTGCTGAGTTTCCCATAATTTGGAAATGCCAATCTGCTTCATCCTGCTTTTCCTTTGGAGTGGGAAAAGCATCTCAGTGCTGAATGTGGAGTCAGCAGCTGGACAGAGCTCACAGCAGGGGCAGCTCCCTGGGCTCTGAGGAAATATTATGGGAAACAACAAGTCCTGGGCCAGAAATCTGGGAGAAGGATTAGGAAAAATCAAGGGAAAATTGTGGTTGAGAAAGTCTGAAAAAAACAAAGCTAAACCCAAAAGAGACTTCAGGGTTTTAATAAGCTTAGGAATTTCCTGATGCAAAAATATGGAATTATTCATAAAACTGAAAAAATAAATTCCTTTAGGAAGAAGAAACACCTCAAAACAAGTTTTTGGTGTCTGGACAGAAACAGGAATTATACAAATAATAATTTGGAAGAGCAAATAATAATTTGATGAGCAGCACCACTCACACAGAGGCAGAGAGAGATAATTTCTAAGCAGGTATCTGCTTCCTCTGGCTGAAGGATTTTAGATGGCTTATAATGGATTGCTAAAATGTGTGGCACACTCATTACTGTCAAAATGAGTGGATAACTCTCAAGCAGCACAGATATTTTATTTATGAGTGAATAAAAGAATTTTATAGCTGCCTATCACCCATCTCCAATGCTGCAACGGAGTAAGATCAATTCAAAGTTAAAACAAAAAAAATGGAGGGAGAGAAAATTATTTTTTTTCTGTTTTGCTTTGGTTATTATTTTTGTTCTTTGATTTGTTTGTGCTTTGATTTGGAGCTTTTGACTTTGATTGCTGCTTGGGCTGAAAGGCAAATTGAAGTGAAGCAGCCAGGCTTTAATAAAGAGATGTGCAGCGTCTCTGATGCATTTGAGGGAACCTTTGCTGCCTGTGGTTTTGTATATGGTTATGGTAAATAACCCTCACGCTGATTTCCGTGGTCTGCCCTTTGCTGTGGGTACTTGACCACCAGAGACTCGTTGAACCCAAATAACCCAACCCCATAGCCAGCCTCCAAGAGCCAGCACCCCAATAAATCCTGAGGAAACAGCGATGCCCCTGCCGAGGAGAAGCTGAATTTGGGGAACAGCCCTGACAAAGGCCAGCTTTGTGTTCCTGGGGGTTGTCACTGCCAAATCCCCCTTTCCCCATGGCTGCTTCCTGCCAGCAATCCCAATAAATGAGCCCAAGAGGGAGACAGGATGACAGGGCTGAGGCTGGCTGTCCCTCCTGGGGGAGCAGCCCTGACGGGGGGCACTGAACCCGAACTGACGCAGCCTCAGCCCCAGGGCCCAGCAGGATCTGCACTTTCCCTCCAGCAATTCCTGCTGGGCTTGCTCCCAAAAAAAGCAAATTAAAGCAGGCGGTGAAATTCCCTCAGAAAAACTCTTTGTGGGTTCTGCTGAGCTCTGCCAGAAAAAGATCCTCCCTCATACATCCTTCCTGTAAATATGCTCCATAAAATGTATATATTTAGGCAATTCCCCCTGTAAATATGCTCCATAAAATATATATATTTAGGCATATTCCTTCTGTAAATATGCTCCATAATATATATATTTATTTAGGCAATTCCCCCTGTAAATATGCTACATAAAATACATATATTTAGGCACACCCCAACATCATCCTCTATATTCAAGGCTACACATCTGTGCACACACACACATTTATATTTCAGGCCAAAACAACAAGTGAGGAGATGATTTTTTCCACCCACCAAGGTTAAAAACGCAGCTGGACATGCAATAAAAACACAAGCCACATGCAGAGGGTGGGGGGAAATCTCCCTGAAATCTCCCTGAACTTTCAGGGGGGGATGTCAGTCAGAGCAGGCACTGAACCACAAAGTCAGAAGCACGACATGAGCACGAAAAGGAACTCACTGGGTAGAGTGACATTTATGATTCATCTCACTATAAATTTGTGTCCATCTGAAGACAAGAGTTTTTTGTTTTTGTTTTTGTTTTTTTCTCTTTTCCTGTGGAAATTTCTCACGTAACATAAAGCTTTGGGGCTTAAAACAGAAGCTAAATTTTACAGCTATGGTTTTTGGAAGTCTGGCTCCCTGCTAAATACAGATGTTTTCCAAGGGGGGCAGCTGACTTGTAAAATAAATTCACTGCAGTGAAGGTGTTTGCTGAAAAGCAGAAAATTTTCTGAATCCTGTTTGATGCAAAGGAGGGATGGTGGGGCTCTAGAAACAGCAAGGAAAAATGTCATCTTCTGACACTGCTTTTCTATTTTCATATTTCCTCTTGCCTAAATGTCATCAGGTAAATGATAATACCTTTTTTATGAGGTTTAATTGATATCAGGGAACAATACATAACATTAAAATGTAAAATGTAAAATCAAGGCATGATTGTCCTTGTACTGCAACTAGTCTTAGCTAATTCTAATTCTATTCTAAGGGTTAATTTCTAATTCTAATTGCTAATTCTAATGTCTAATTCTATTCTAAATATAATTAGCTAAATCACACCCTTCTGTTTTTCTCCTCCACTCTCCTCATCCTCTCCCTCTCACTCTCCTCTCCTATCCTCATCCTCCCTCTCCTCCCTCTCCTCGCCCTCCTCTCCTCTCCTCTCCTCTCCTCTCCTCTCCTCTCCTCTCCTCTCCTCCTCTCCTCTCCTCTCCTCTCCTCTCCTCTCCTCTCCTCTCCTCTCCTCTCCTCTCCTCCTCTCCTCTCCTCTCCTCTCCTCTCCTCTCCTCTCCTCTCCTCTCCTCTCCTCTCCTCTCCTCTCCTCTCCTCTCCTCTCCTCTCCTCTCCTCTCCTCTCCTCTCCTCTCCTCTCCTCTCCTCTCCTCTCCTCTCCTCTCCTCTCCTCTCCTCTCCTCTCCTCTCCTCTCCTCTCCTCTCCTCTTCTCTTTCCTCAGTTTAGGTGGAAAAACATACAGTTCCCAAGCATGGCATGGCAGGGCAGAGAAATAATCACTGGGAAGTGCTGTTGAGATGAATAAGGAGCAAACACCTCTTGAGAACTCAAAAAGAAGATTTGGGAAGAGACCCCAGACTAAGATTTCCTCGATCAAAGCCCCAAAAAGACACAGTGAGCAGGTGGAGATATTAAACACTTAATCTCCTTGCTTATAACCTCATTTTTTTAGCAGTTTTGTGGTTCATCCTTCTTTGAGGAGTTCTCCAGAAGGATGAGAGCTCTGGCAGACTCAGATGCTGTCACACTTTTCTACTCAGCTTCCAGGGAATAAAAGCAAATCCCAGTTTAGAACAGAACCATCCTGTGCTGGTCCTACAGGTTCCTTCCCAAAGCTGTTCCTCTCCTGTTTTCCTCTCCTGTTTTTCTCATCCCACTCTTTGTGCTCAGCCCCTTCCATTCTTTCCCTTCCAGCTGTTAATAAGTGAGACTGGGAATGCATGAGAGCAATTGGCCCATGGAGAAACCTCCTGAATTGAGGCTAAAATTCCCCTTCAGGGAGCCAGATTGTATTTGGGTTTTTTGCACTTACAAGAAAGGAGAGGCAGAAGCCAGCACAGCTGGCAAAGGAGAAATTGCTGCTGGAAAATCGACTTTGTTCCACACCTCAGCTTTATAAAACTGACCCAAAACCAAGCCAGGATATGAAATCTGAGCAACTTGGCCTGTATGAAATAATTTTTTTTTATCACTTCTTCTCCAGAGCTGAACCAAAACCGAGGTGCAGGACATCAACACCACAAGGCAGGAAAATCAGCTCAAGGCCATTGTCTTCTCCATATTCTCAGTCTTCATCATCTTCATCTTCAACAGCGTTGTCGTCATCATCTTCTTTGCCTTGGTCTTCGTCTTCATTTTCTTGGTTGTCATCTGCTCTGGGTCATTGTCGTCTTTATCTTCTTCCCTGTCTTCATCTTTGCCTTGGTTTTCTTCTTCATTCTCGTCATCTCCATCTGCCTTGTCATCAGCCTTGTCTTCATATTCTTCGTCTTCACCTTCCTTTTCTCCTCCATCTTCCTGCGCTGACTGGAGCAGCTGCTGCTGCGGCACCAGAGGAGCGGGACCGGTGGGAGCGGGGCCGTCCCATTCCAGCCCCAGCCTGGGGGAGCCGAGCCGGGCAGGGAAAGCACAGCCACAGACTCCATGGGAGCTGCTGGGTGTGCCTGCACATGAGGGCAGAGCCACAGAGCCACCAGGGCTGAGCCTCCTGCTGCACGGAGCTGCTCCTCATCTCCCTCAGTGCTCGGGCCGTGGCCTCAGGCAGGGACAGCGGAACAGCCCCCGCAGCGCCCGCAGCGCCCGCCTGGAGCGGGAGGGACGTTTCCTGGGGGCACACGGCTGCCCATGGAGGGCCTGAGCGGGAGAAGCCGCGTGTCCCACGGGGGCTTGGCCCTGCAGGGAGGCAGACGAGCCACGGAGCGGCCCTGGGCTGCACGGCTCCGCTTGCTGCTCCTCAACCCAGGCCTCTCAAGGGATGGGCACTGGGAGCCCCTCTGACACAGAATCTCTCCATCGGTTCTCTGCTTTGTTTTCTTCTGGTGGCAGCTCCAGGACGCTCACCTCATCCCACTCATCCTCCTCTGGGCTTGAGGGCTGACTCCAGATGTCATTGTCATTCTTGACTTCGTTGTCCTCCTCCATGACATCACTGTCATCGCTGTCCCATCGGGCCAACTCTTGGCTGTCACTGTCTTCCCACTCGTTAACCTCTTGGTGTATCTCTCCATCTTCTTCCCACTCGTACAGCTCCTGCACTCTGACACTTTCCTTGCGTTTGTGCAGCTCTTCATGGGTCTCATCAGGGCACTGGCAAATCTCCTGAACGCGCAGACACACCTCGAATTTGTACAGCTTTTGGCTCCTCCTGGCTTCCCACCGGCAAATTTTTTGGACTGTCTGAACGTGCTGTTTGCACGCCTCTGTCACAATCACATCTTCCCATTGAGAAAGCTCCTCTTTGCTATGGCCTTCCAATGGGAAAAGCTCCTCCTCCTCATGGCCTTCCCAGCAGCTAAGCTCACGGTCCATGTCAGCAAAGGGCCTCTCCTCCGCCTCAGTCTGTGAGAATGGCAGGGCTGACCTGACACTGCCCGTGACCACTGCCCGCTGGGGGCTTCCAGCCAGCTGGACAAGGGGCTGGCAGACCTGGAGTTGGAGCTGCCTTTGTTGTTCTCACTGTCTCTCTCTGTCACTATCAGTCGTTCACCGACGGGTCCTGGGAGCTGCTTCATCCTCACAGAGCGGCTCTCCTTGGACTGAGCACTCCAGGCCTCTGCACCCCTTAAATACCCCAAGGCCAGGGTGGGGCTCCCTGATGTCACAATGGTCTGTGGCCACCACCATGTCCCACATCACAAAGAGCCATGACACGAAGCGCCAGTGTCACCAAGGGCCACCCCCAGCATTCCACGAGCAGTGGAGCAGCCAGGAACTGTCTGGGAGCAGCCCCGGACTCGTGGCCTTGTGGCCCCTGCTGTGCCCAGAGCCCTGAGAGGCTTTGGCCACGCTGGCACACGCCAGCCCCAGCCCCAGGCTGCAGAGCCCTGGGTGTGCAGCTGCGCTGGCCAGGCACGAGCAATTGGCCCCAGGGACCTGCCAGGGCTGGGGCTGCCTTTGGTGGCTTTGTGCTCGTCTGTCACCTTGGGCATCTGCACAGACACATCCCGGGAGCTGCTTCCTCCTGCCGGAGCAGCTCTCCTGGCACTGGGCACCCCTGCAGTGCCCCTAGAAACCCTCAGCCAGGGCAGGACTCTCTGGTGTCCAAGGCTCTCTGGCCACCACCATGTCCTGTGTCATCAAGGGCCCCGACACAGAGCGCCCGAGTCACCAAGGGCCACCCCGGCACCCCAAGAGCAGCGGGGCAGCCGGGAACGGGCCCGGAGCAGGCCCGGCCTTGGGGACAGTTTTGGTTTTGCAGGGCCTGGCTCTTGACAGTGACGGCCCCACAGAGGTGGCTGCTGTGAGAAGCTGCTGCGAGCTTCCAGCATGTCTGGCAGAGTCAAATCCTGATGGCTCTGATGATGGACACGCTGCTGACCAAGGCTGGGCCATGGAGAGGGATGGGGAACTCCTCGATTATAACCTATTTAGAGGAAAAAAAAAAAAAGCAAAAAAACTAGAAAAAAAAAAAAAAGGCGCACACAGTTTTTTCTAATCCAGAGAGGAGGGGGAAGTGAGAATATATGAGGGAAGCAATGTGGAGACACCAGGGTCAGTGGACTTGGCCAGGCAGGAGCTGCTCCAGGAGCTGGAGCTGAGATTCCTCTGCAGCCGTGCTGATCACCATGCTGAAGCAGCTGTGCCCTTGCAGCTTCTCATCTCATCCTCCAATGCTCTCCAGACTCAATTTGCAGTGAACAACCTATCCCACATGGACTGCTAACAACACAAATAAAAATGACTTCTTGGATTGTGTTCAAGTACCATGAATATAATACCATGTTATATAATCCCTCAGATTATCACTGATCATTTTTTTATTACCTAAAGGTGTTCCATAATCAAAAACAACAGCAGGGGCTTCTTATTAATTTCAATAATATATATAATATCTTTTTGAGAAATAGTAAACCTAAGGGAAACAAAGTGCATCAAAGCATCTCCATGACCCACTCTGGGATTGCTCCAGCAGCTCCACATCCTGACCTTGATTCTGGTGCTGGATGCAGCTCTGCAGGTGGGGGCTGATGGAGTCACAGAATCATTTTGGCTGGCAGAGACCTTGCACATCCATCCCTACGACTCCTGGTCCTGCCAGGGCCACCACCCCTGATCCAGGTCCCCCCAAATCCATGTGGATTTGAAATCCCTCCAGCAAATGGGACTCTCCCACTGCCCTGGGCTGGAAATGGCTTTCCAGGCATGAATTGTTCCCAATATCCAACCCGACCCTCGACTGGGGCACAACTGGAGGCTGTTCCCTCTCGTGCCCGCCCTCATTTGGTGGGAGCAGAGCCCAATCTCAGCTGACTCCAAACTTTCCATGTTTCGGCAGGGAACTCTCCCACAGGCACTGGGGCTTAGCAGTCGCTGCTCCCAGGGCATTGGGACTGAAGGGGAAAATTCATCAATGGCTTGGAAAGAGGAGAAAGGAAATCTGGACACTTTGCTCTTGTGCAACACAGTTTTATTGGAATGTAGAAGTAACTTTTGACTTCTACTTATTTACTAGTTTTTAACAACATGAATGGAGTTCTAAATCATAGTTCAAACTCTGCTTATTCTCATCATTCTGCCTCCCCGTTACCTCGTCTACATATCTTACCACTGTACTTAATATTCCTCTTCTTTTTCTATGGCTTTTCAAACCCTTGTTTCTATTACTCTTCTTCTATGGATTCTAAAATTACTATTCATATTAGTATTCTTCTTCTCTAGGCTTTTAAGTCTAATTCCTCTTCTTCTATGAATTCCTAAATAAATCTTCCTATTCCTCTTCTATGTATTCCTAAATTCCTAGTCCTAGTCCTAGTCCTCTTCCTCTACGTATTGCTAATACCTTATTCCTGTCCTACTGCTCCTCTTCAAATTATCTTTAAAATAGTCTTCTTCCTTTTCTCTTTGTTATTATCTTCACCTTCTTCATCTCTGTCTTCTTTACTGTCCTTGTCACATTCATTTTCTTCATTGTTTTTATCCTCGTCATTTCCTCTGTGGTCTTCATGTTCCTCTTTGTCGTCGTCATCTTCATCATCTTTTTCCCATCTCCATCTTCTCCATGCTCCTGTTCTCTGGTGGCCTACAGCTGGCCTGGAGGCCTCACAGTTATAAAAGATTTCACCTTTATAACTGAATGTGATGGATTGTGTAATCCCGTTGATGGTGTAACTGGGCCGGTGGGGCCGGTTGGAGAGCAGGCCCTGGCCCTTGGGGGTTCAGCTGCTCTTGGCTGCTTGGCCGGGTGGCAACGAGCTCGAGCAGTGACAATGACCCGCATGTGCCTTCTCAGCTAGAGAAGGAGCCAAGGCCTCAGTAACGTTGGCAGCTACTGCAATGCCTTTGGTGTGTGTGCGTCACATTCCTGCCTTGGACACATCACTGGGACACTGTTCCTGTTCCCGTTGGTGCCCGGTGCCGTTGTTCAGAGAGCCATGGGTGCTGCAGCCCTGCAGGGAGGGCAGCTCTGGAGCAATGGCTGCTGTCACTGCCGTGTCTGTGCTACTCCTCGGGCCGTGGCCTCAGGCAGGGACAGCGGAACAGCCCCCGCAGCGCCCGCAGCGCCCGCCTGGAGCGGGAGGGACGTTTCCTGGGGGCACACGGCTGCCCATGGAGGGCCTGGGCGGGAGAAGCCGCGTGTCCCACGGGGGCTTGGCCCTGCAGGGAGGCAGACGAGGCACGGAGCGGCCCTGGGCTGCACGGCTCCGCTTGCTGCTCCTCACCCCAGGCCTCTCGAGGGACGGGCACTGAGAGCCCCTCTGCCACAGAATCTCTCCATCGGTCCTTTCTGTTCCCTGTCCCATCTTCTGTAGCTCCATCCCATATTCTCTTCCCAGTTGCAATTTCCATATTCCCTGTTGCGAGAGTCCGTCTGAGCCTCTCGTCTGTTTCTGCCCAACGACCCTCGCCTGAGGCCTGCGCTGGCCAGGGATGGGAGGAATGCCAAGGGACTGTTCCGCAGGTGATGCCCACCACTGTTGAGAATTGGTTAGAAAGCCATGGACACAACTGTGGACATGGCTCGGCTGAGGCCTTGTTGCAGGAGAGCAGCTCCTGCTAAGTAGCAGCTAGGCCTTGCTCTTAAGCAGATTTTGCTGAGCAGCAGTGTTTGCTTTTAAGAGACTTTTGCAAAAGCAATAGAGCTAGCATAATTTGCAGAGTTAGTCGGTAAGCAATACATATGCCCATTGTTCAATCAAGGCCTTAACTTCCAGGGAAGCACGTAGCAAGCGAGGTATAACCCTGGGACAGATACTATATAGCAATAAGTATAAGAATAAGGGAAGTAGGAGCAGTGGGATAGCACGTATGCTTTTTGGCTAGAAATTCAGTAGGCGTGATTATCTCACACTTGCAATAACCAATAATAAGAGAAGGCGTACATAGTAAAAACCACTAAGATTGTACTAATATGAATAATGCTGATTTATGCTATGTTGGGCTATAAAACTGTCTGATGCTCTCAATAAAGTTGGATTATGCTTTATCAATCACATTGATTGGCTGGCTGATCCCCTCGCCATTCCTCCGCAAGCGGCTCCACACCCC
Source organism: Erithacus rubecula (assembly GCF_903797595.1). Classification (NCBI taxonomy): domain Eukaryota; kingdom Metazoa; phylum Chordata; class Aves; order Passeriformes; family Muscicapidae; genus Erithacus; species Erithacus rubecula. The sequence continues at coordinate 7,985 of NW_027635405.1, read as the reverse complement.
CGCATACCAGGAATGGTTTCTCATGACAACTAGTCACAGGGCGCTTACTCAACAAAGCTCCCACAGATGGAAGAACAATGGACTGGTCAGTATGGGCTGCCCTGCGTGTGTTCATAAAAATCCCTCAGGTGTGCGGGGAGGGGGAGCTCGCCCCAAATCCATCATGGGGGGCTCCGGGAGGGTTTTATTTTGCGTTTCAGGGGATGTTTGGATGTTGGAGGAGGCCAAAGCCGAGCCGGAAATGCCCCTGGTGGGATCATGGCGGCTCCCATGTGAGATCGCCCGGTATCGGCGAGGACGGGGCGATATTGGGTCTGGGTATCCCTGGCAGAGCCGGGGGAGAAGGCGGGAGCCCCGAAGTGGGGAGAGCGCAGAGGGGCAATCCCGGAGCCGGGGGACCCCCGGCAGCCTGGAGGGGTGCGGGAGGTTGGTGCTGAGCGGGCTCCGGGCCCCCGAGGCTGAAAGGGGCGCTGACTGCTCCAGCTGCCCTTGGGCAGCGCCACCATCAAACCCAACGCGCTCAGCCCTTCCTTCCCCCCCCAAACCAGGATTTCCCAAATTTTGGCACCAAGGAGGAAAAGGAGACCATGAGGACGAGGACGATGTCCCGAGAGCCGCAGGCAGGTGAGGAGAAAGTCAGTGCCCCTTTCCCCCTGTGTCCTGCTCCATCTCCCAGCCCAGTATGGCCCCGGCTGCAGCACAGCCTTGGGGGGATCTCCTTGCCCTTGCCTCTGGCACGGAGGCAAATCCCATCCTGTCCTTGTCCTTCCTCCCCCAGACAAGGAGCTGAGCACGGACAGCAGGGAGGACAAATCCCCGGGGCACAGCCTCGGGCAAGAGGCCGTTTGCAGCAGCTCCACGGTGCAGGAATGCAACGGGGAGGAAAAGCCCCGCAGATCCTGCAGCAGGAGGGGCTGCAAACGCGCAGCCCGGGGATCCCAGCAGGAAAGAGCCAGCCCGGGCCGGGGAGGCGGCCGGAGCTCGGAGCTGGGGCTGTGTGAGCAGCTTCACCATGGGGAGAAGCCCCACAAGTGCTCAGAATGTGGGAAGGGCTTCAGGTGGAGATGCCTCCTGCTCCAACACCGGAGAATCAACACAGGGGAACAGCCCTACGAGTGTGGAGAGTGTGGGAAGAGATTCAGGTGCTGCTCACACCTGACTGTGCACCGGAGAATCCACACAGGGGAACGGCCCTACGAGTGTGGGGAGTGTGGGAAGAGATTCAGCCACAGCTCAAGCCTGAATCTCCACCAGAGGATCCACACTGGGGAAAGGCCCTTCGAGTGGATAAATGCAGGAAGAGGTTTCAGCGAAGGTCCAGTCTCCTCCGGCACTATCGCAGTCACTGGGATGAGAGGCCCTTCTGCTGCTGCGACTGTGGGAAGGGATTCAAGCTCAACTCCACTCTCGTCAGGCACCGGCACATCCACACTGGAGAGAGACCCTACAAGTGTCCCGAATGTGGGAAGAGCTTCTCCAGGAGCTCTCACTTGACCAAACACCAACAGAGTCTCCACTGAGAGACGCTCTGCGAGTGTCCTGAATGCGGGAAGAGCTTTGTGCGCTGCTCCAGCTCCATCCCCATGGCAGGATCCGCGCTGGATCATCCCCAGTGACCTCCGGTGGGCAGAGTCCCCCTGAGCCCTGGTGCTGCTGATCCATGTTGGGAAGACACCTGCCTGGGGGCTGCACATCCTCCTGGCTCTTCATCGTCTGGATTTTCTTTGCATTTCTCTTTGTCCTTCCCAACCACTCAAATCCAGAGTAAAAATAAAAATGTTGAACAAAGACATGGTTAGGGACTTGGGGGGATCTTCCAGGAATGTGGAGGATGCTGTGTTCAAGGCACAGGTAGCTGGTCCCTATTTCAGAATGGGGCAGAGCAGATGTTTTTGGGACAGGAGCTCTCTGGGACTGTCAGGGACCTGCAGCTTGCAAGGTGCTCTACTCTCCCTCAGCTCCTGTCTGAGAGATGCCAATCCCATCTCGGCACCTCCGGGCAGTGTGGCCCTGCAAGTGGCACTGCCTGTTCATGGGCAGACAACTGATGTCTGCCTGCAAAGGGGCACAGGTTTAGTCCTTGCACACTGCATAATATGCAAGCTCATCTTTATTATCTGGGTCATTGGAGTATGTCCTGGTTCAGGGTAAGTTTGGGAGGAAACTCCAAAAGGGATCCTTCTAGAAAGCAGATACAAGCCCCTCCTCCTACTGCTTTAGGAAAAGATTTCCTTGGAGAAAAGTGAAAAAACCCTGTTTATTTAAGCAGTGAAGTATTAACAAGCATAAAAAGTTAATAATATAAAACAATAAAACCTCTTGCTGTTCTGAAGAGATGGCAAATTCAGAAAGTCCTTTTTGTTGGTGTAGCTCAGCTCACTCAGTCTCTTATCTGTCCCTCTGGTGCTGAAATGCAGCGTCCCAGGCCCCAGTGGGTCACAGGTGTGAGCTCCCGGTGTTCTTCTGGGGTTTCAGTCCAGAGCAGGTTTGAGCAGTTCCAAGAAAAGGAAAAACCACAGTCCAGGGAACTTCACTGCCTCAGGTAGCTAAAAAAATACTGACTAAAAACAAAGGAGAGCTCTCTCTCGCTGCCTGTCCATGCTGCAGACAGCACAGTGAGGAGAAGGAAAGCTGAAGCTCTTATCTATATATTTTGAAAACAACTGCCTCAGACATTCCACCACTTCTTCTTTGCCCCCCACTTCACTCTCAAATCTTAAAGGTGGAAAACTTCTTTCTGGGCTAAGCAGATGGATGAGGATAAAATTCAGCATCATAAAGTCACCCCAGGACAAGATGTAAGCTGAATTAAATGGTGTTAAATGTTCTTTTCCTAAGTTAAAGTTTAATATAAGTTATAAGCTAAGTTAAATACTCTTAAGTGTTATTCCTCTGTTAAATTGTTATAGGTTAAAAATTAGGTTAAATACTGTTAAGTGTTGTTCTTTTCCTAAATTGTGAAGATTAAGGTATAAGTAAAGGTTAAGGTATAAGTTAAGTCCTGTTAAGTTTGAGCTCTGTTGGGCTTTTAGGCCTATTTCTTTTTTCCTTGCCCTCACCGTCCTTTTGTCACACCCACCTGAGCACACACACACGGACAGTTCTGGGTTAATTTCTGGTTTGATTGACTGGATTTTGTTTGGTTTTGTTGTTGCTTTGTTTCCATGTGCCTGAAGTGTCCAGTCAGGAATAGGGTGACTTTTGCCAAGGAACTTTGTCGTGCTACAGCTTAATATTGAATCTGGCTTTTGCTGAGCCCGTGCTGGGGATTTTTTAAATGCTCTCAGCCCCTGGTTCATAACAGGGTGGAGGAGCCCTGGCCCAGGCTCTGGCCCGGGACACGGGGACGCTGCCGGGGGGTCCCTGTCCCCCTGTGCCACCCCCAGGGCCCGGCCCCTGTCCCCGTGTCAGGCTCTGGGGTCGATCTCGTGGAACATCCTCTGGGGGAGGCTGCGGCACCGGGGGCGGGGGGACCTGGGGGGACAGGGGACCCCCCCTGTGCACGAGCAGCGTTGGAATCCTCTGGGGGACAGTGAGGGAGGAACGGGGCAGAGTGACCTCCCCAGTGACCTCACACAGCCCTGTGATGCCATACAGCTCTGTGATGTCACACAGCTCTGTGATGTCACACAGAACGCTATGATGTCACACGGCCCTGTGATATCACACAATCCTTGTGATGTCACACAGCCCCCAGTGGTGTCACACGGCCGCATGTGCTGTCACACAGCCCTGTGATGTCACACAGCCTCTCTGATCTGTGAAGTCACAGTCATTGCTGTGATGTCACACAATCTGCCCTGGGATGTCACACGGCCATTCTGTGATGTCACAGCCTGCTCCAGGATGTCAAAGACCCTCTCTGATGTCACATAGCCACACTGTGATGGCAGAACACACTCTCTGATGCCACAGCCTTCTCTGGGACATCACACAGCTGCTCTGTAATGTCACAGCCTGCTGTCTGATATCACAGAGTCACCCTCTTTGATGGCACAGTCTCTTCTGTGACCTCACTGCCCTCTCTATGGTGTCACACAACCCTCCAGTGCTGTCACAGCCCACTCAGCAATATCACAGCCTGTTCTGTGATGTTACAGTCCAATCTGTGACCTCCCACAACCCACCCTGTGCTGTCACACAGCCCCTTTCTGACATCACAGCTGCTCTCTGGCTCCATGACACAGCCACAGAGGTGCTGCTGTGCCACAGCCCCCTCTGGGACATGACACAGCCCCTGCCAGTGCTGAGCACTGTGAGCTCTGCCTGTGCCCTGCTCGTGTCCCTGCCATGCCCTGGCAGTGCCCCAGCCCTGCTGGGCTGTCACAGGAGCTGCTCCTGGGCAGAGCTGTCTCTCTGCAGCGCTGCCCTTGCCAGGAGCTGCCTCTGTGCTGGAGCCTGGCCCAGCTCAGCAGCACAGGCACAGCACAAGGACTTGAATCACCCTCTCAGGGCTTTGGTGCTCTTTCATCAGACTCAGTCCCTGAGAGAGTGTGCTCAAAAAACTTCTCAAGAGCTCCAAGTGAGATTGAAGCACTGAAGTTTATCATATTTAACTAGATCCCAGTGAGGACTGAGAAAGTGTCCCCAGGTCTCAGTTAGAGCAGAACACTGGAGGCACTGATGGCAGGTGGGGACAAAGCAGGGAAAGGTGTCTCTGGAGCTGAGCACAGCTGGATGTGTTTGAGGAATGCAAAGGGCCAAGGGCTGAGACCCAGCCCCTGGCAAGACATATCCTGTCCCTACCTCATTGCTCAGGGCTCTTCCCAGGCCACTGGGCTCTGGGGATGTGCAATGCCAAGGGTAGGACCGTGGGGTGGCCCTTGCCAGGCTGCTGAGCAGGGACAAGGAGGCAATGAGGCCCCAGCACAGCAAGGCTCACTTGTCCCCTGCTGGCCTCAGGCCCAGGGCCAGCAGCCATGGCCCAAGTGCTGCAGCAGTTGGCTCTGGCAGGGCCTTTCAGCTGCTGCCCATCCCTGTGCCCTCTGCAGCCCAGACTGTGCTACGGTGTCCATGCCCTGCCCTCTGTCCCTGCAGGCTGTCGTCATCCCCCAGCTGCCCCACCTCACTGGCCCTTCCTTTGCTGCCAGCTCTGCGTCCTGCCTGCCTCTGCCTGGCCACACAAAACTTGGGCTGCTCCAGACTCCTTCTGGGCCATGTGCTGCACCACAGTCCTGCCTTGGCAGAGAAATTCCTTTCTCCTTGTGTCCAGTCTGGGCCTCCTCAGCTGCCCTTGGTGCCAATATTTCTTTTTCAGGCTGTTTTATGCAATGAAGAAGCTCCACCATCTGTGGAACCTCTCCAATCCCTCAGGCTACTCCTGTTCTGTCCTCAGTCTCCACTGAGCCCAGGGCCCTCAGCCTCTGCCTGAATGATTGATGAGGCCTCCAAACACAGTCTTGGGAGATTTTTGGGTCGTCTCCAAGGTCTTTGTAAGTGGAAACATAGTGGTCAAAGTCGATGAAAAATGGAGTGTTATTCTCTCCCAGAACTTGCAGTGACAGAACAAGGGTCCATATCATTAAACTAGATCAGGGTGGATCTACATTTGTTAGAAAGAGAAAATATTTTACAATGACAGTGGCACAAACTGCAAGTGCTTTTCCAGAGAAGTGGATGCCCCATGCAGAATGCTCCAAGAGCAGGAGCTTTGTGCAACTGACATGGTGAAACCCCTGCCCTCCCCAAGGATGGAATTCCTCTTGTGTAGGTTCTCTCATGTGCTGGGTGGCTCACAGCATTGTGGCCGGGCAGACGAATCCTCGTGGAGCAGCCAATAGATGTCTGTTGCGTCTGGGGAGATCTCGGGAGTCTCCTCTGAGAAAGTCACTTTTATAGTCCTTTCCCAAAGTGAGTGGCTTCTGGCCAAAAGGTGGGAAGATTTATGGACTATTGTACGTGGAACTCGTTACCCTGAAGAACAGGTGGAAACAGGACGTTTCAAGGCACACCAAACCATCTTTGTTGTTATGAACACACACAGGCCAGCCCATACCAGACCAGTCCATTGTTCTTCCATCTGTGGGAGCTTTGTGAGTCAGCGCCCCGTGACTAGTTGCATGAGAAACCAGTCCTGTGGGGCATGACCTGCGGAACAGTCACTGGCGTCCTCCCATCCCTGGCCAGCGCAGGCCTCAGGCGAGGGTCGTTGGGCAGAAACAGACGAGAGGCTCAGACGGCTCTCACCGTCAGAGTGTATAAGTGGAAGATCTTTGTACCAGTTACTGCTGGGTGAAGCTCCAAAGCTGGGATATGGTTTAAAGGCATTGAGAGAAAAAGAATCTTCAGTATGGAGGCAAGTGAAAGCAAAGAGGTTCCTAAAGGTAGTGCTTTGGGATGTGTTTTGGCATATTGGAAAGAGTGGGTGGACCATAAGGATACAGAAACGAAAAGAGAGCTATTAAGTTATGCACACAGTGGTGGCCACTTTATAAACTTGAAGAGGGGGTGGAGTGGCCCCCATCAGGGACGTTGGACTAGAACACTTTGGTACAGCTGATGCTTTTCTTAGGCATGAGCAGAAGTGGCATGAAGTTACTTATGCTGACATGTTTTTCACACATTAGAAATCACTCTGAGTGGCAAAGGGCTTGTGGAATTAGACCTCCCTCTGTCCCTTTAGTGTTGCACTTGAAAAAGATAATAAGCTAATAAGAAAAAACCCAGGAGGTGTTGCAGCACATGCTCAAAAATCAAAGGTGTACACATCCTGACAAGGTGCATTGTAGGAGACTCAGGAAGAGGAGACGAGAAGTGCTCAAACCACCCCCTAAAAGACAAGGAAGAGAGGGGTGGTAGGGGAAGTATATTGGAATTGCCATCAACTTCAGGTTTTACCTCTGCTTCATCCCCTGCTTCATCCTCACTTGAGAGAACAGTAATTAATATGGGAGTCCCCTCCCAATTCCTGAGTCACAAGAGCCAACCCAACAGTATCCACCCTATTTTATGTTATGCTATTTTATGTGTTATGTTATTAAACAGAATTCCTCTCAACTGCTTCTGAATTCTAGATCAGTGCGAGGAGGAATGTGTCACCACACTCTGGATCCTGAATTTGATAAGAGAATACTACAATTGGAAAACTGTTTTTAGGGCAATCTACAGGTGACATCAAGTGAAAGCTCCAGAAGATGCGGGGCCCAGCAAGTTGAACTTGGAGACTTTGCTAGATGAGGCCTGGAGAGTTTCAGCTATTGAGAAGAGGGGTGTAAACCAGAGACAAAAAAAAACCCCCAAAAACCTACTAGCAATAATAAAGGAAAATGTAAAAGACTACTGGTGACCTGAAAAGCATATTTTTTCTAAACATAAAAGTATGAAGTGAGAAAAGACTGGGATTCACCGATTTTTGCATATCCCTAAAGCTCCATCTGCACTTTTAGGCAGGGATCTGCTAGAGTAGCTGGAAGCAAAAATAAATTTAAACAATGGGAAATTAGTTTGGAGGTAAAATATCACAACATATGGAATTGTTAAGTTGAAAATGAAGAAGAAATTATAAAAAAAAAAAAAAAAAAAAAAAAAAAAAAAAAAATCAGGTGTTCTCTGAAGCCTGGGCCTCTAATATAGCAGGGAAAGCAAAGAATGCTCTACCGTACAAATCTGGCTTAAAGAAGGAGAACAAATCAGTAAGGGTCAAACAATATCCCTTAAAAGGGAAGACAGAGAGGAATTAACCCAATCGTTGAAAATTTTTTCAAATAGGGACTATTGAAAAAGTGCCAGTGCCCTAAAAAAAGCCTGATTAATCATACAGGTTAGTACAAGATTAAGAGCTGTTAATAAGATAACTGAATATTTATGCCCAGTGTTGCTAACCCCTACACCTTGTTAACTTTTTTACACCTGAACTAACCTGTTTTTACTGTTTTAGATTGAAGGATGTTTTCTTTTGCCTCCTCTCCATAAAGCAGCTAGATATTTTTGCATTTGAATGGGAGAATCCCAAAACTGGACGTAAAACTCAGCTCACATGGTGTGTC
>NW_027635406.1:0-34207 GCF_903797595.1 Erithacus rubecula | reverse complement strand
GAATGAGATTGCAGCAAGCTCTGCCTGAAGGAGTCTCCAGTCTGCTCCAGTCCTGCACCTGCAGTGGAATCATCTTGTGCTGCCATGGGGGAGCAAAGTGGGTGAGGGGCTCTTTGCAGATGAGGGTCTCCTCAATGTGCTGCTGCTGCTCCCTGGACCTGATTCAGCAGCTGGTGCCTTCCCTCACAGCTGTATCAGGAGCCTGCCTGGAAAAATGACACTGCCAGTGCAAGTGACAGCCACCCATCCCTGCCATGGCTCTGCCCACAGGGCATCCTGCCTACCAAGCTGCTCCAGGTCAGGTGATGTTAGAAAACATGAAAATACCTTCAAACAATGCATTTTCCACATTCTGTCAATATCATGGCCACACAGTCCACATGTTGGGGGCAGACTGCTGTCAGCAGAATGGGGGCAGCCCCAGCAGCTGCTCTCCCCGTGGCTGGATGGCCATGGCAGTGGAGGCGAGTCTCTCACTGTGCCCACTGCTGTGGCACCCAGTGCTCTGGAGTTGTTCCCACTGAACTCAGGATGCTGCTACAGCAGCAACATCACTCCACACATTTGATAACAAAGACTTGGAATGGCATACAGGACTTGCCCAACGAGCTACTAAAATAAAAAGGGGAGGGGGCAGGGGAGTTAGAAGAGTTCACTCCTTCTAATACAAGCATACATGGATTTAAGCAGGGACATTGGGCTAATCATACTGGGAACTGGTTTGAAAGCCTTGTCTCTAGCAATTCCTACCAGTTGGCAAGATTTTTGTCTGGTGAAAGGAGTAGATAAGTGTGGAGGAAGTTCGGCGAGGCAAATATGCAACCAATCAATGTGATTGATAAAGCATTGTTCCATTTATTGAAGGCACCATCTATATTTATAATCCAAAATACAATGACTAAGCGTATTTGGCATCATTTCATTGGTTTGAGGTACATACGCCTCTCCTACTATTGGCTCTTGCAAGAGTGAGATGACCACCCCTTCTACTTTTTCAGCTAAGTCTGTATATGTACTTTTTAGCAGCAAACCTACTGCATCTATCCTCTATGTAGCAACAAATTAACCATCTCTTCCTTCTCGTACATCCTCTAGCTGCAGTAGCATCAATTTTATGAATAGGCTGCTATGGTCTCACCTTGCTAACACGTGCAGTTTAGCAGCTAGCTTCTTGCCCTGAATCCTCAGACGAGTCATTTTCATGGCCTGCTAATAGGGCCTCAGCTGAGCCTTGTCCATTACTTGCCAACCAAGCATCAACAGCTAGGTCTATTAAGTTGTTAATTTGGGCTGTCCTACTTTTGTTGGATGTTACAATGATATGATCGAGCAATCTGTGTCCCTATTGTCTGTGGTCCATTTTGAGCTTTATTATTTTGCTCCTACAAACATTGCTTATTCTACAGTACTGTATAATTCTTACACGAATTACATTATATTCATATATTGCAAGATCACTATGTAAAAATCCCTTTCTTGCTAAATAGGTTTCTCATAACATTATTGAGGACCATATCAACTTATGGGGCACACTTTAAGCATTATAACAGTTCAAACAAAAGCTATCTTCATCTTTGAAAACAGAGGTCTTTCTTCTTCTCTTTGCTGGGGGGCAGCAGGGATCTTCATCTCTCCTCTTTATTCAAACTTAAGGGATCACAACTGTTTCAACATCTGCTCATTTCAGCACAAATGCCTCTGCTCATATCTACAATTAAACCTATAATCTCTATGTGCTGTAGGGAAACGAGTCTCTTCTCCACAGCTTAAAAAGAGAAATTTCAGTCCGTGACTCTCCTCTTTCCCTCATCTGGGGCCTGACTCTTCCTTTTGTCTGGCCTTGGTGTTTTCACATTGTTTCTGTGCATATCTTCATCTTGGTCCTTTTCTTTCACTCAGGACAAAGAATAAAGTGTCTGCAAGTCTCATTCTGGGCAATGACAGAGTTACTATCTCACTCAGGCAGTGGCTGGAGCAGTTGGGATGGAGCATTTTAGACCAGCTGGGACTGGGATGGAATCGTAAGGGCCCAGCCATAGAGTGGTGGTGGTTGTTCTGGGTGCATGGCTGTTTTCTGGTGTTTGCTGCATTCAATTCCAGCCACGGGCGGGTGGGTTTCCCTTCCCCTGCCCAGCAGTGAAGGGTGAGTCCCTTGCCAGGACGGGCCCAGCTGTGTCTGCCCCAGGCTGCGCTGCCCAGGAGGGCCCGGCCGCCCGGAGCCGCTCTCCCGGTGGGAAAAGGCCCCGCGGACCCGGGCAGGGCAGGGTTTGAATGTCCCCTGGATGCTCTGCTGAGCCACGGGGTCACTGGCTGTGCCAGGGGGGAATCCAAGATCTTGGCAGCTGCGTGGGCCTCCCCTCCCTGTTTCTATTGGGGACCCTGCTGAAAACGGGGCCCAGAGTCAGAGCCCGGCCCTGGCCCAGGCCCAGCCAGGCCTGTGGGCTGCGCGGAGGGGCCTGGGCCGGTGTTACCTGTACTGAGACCAGAAGCGAAAGAGAACTTTCTCAGCGTTTTTTCACCTTTACATGTGTGTTTCACAAAGAACCTTTCTCATTGATGTAATATGGGAATCCTTAAAATCAGAAGGTTTTGGGAAGGCTGCTAAAAAGCAGGCCTCAGAGACAACAGAACTGCAATTAGATCTGAGCAGAAAGCATAAGGCATTTCAGCAGAAAAGTTATATGACATGTAGAAAGCAAGGACAAATAGAGCAATGGTCTGTGTATTAATGCTTGGCTAGAATAACTCTCTAAGCTGCAGAAAAGTATATCTAGCAAGATATTAGGAAGGTCTAAGCTTAATAATGGAGCTCTGTGCATTGTATTTTAAGGCTTACAAGTAGGTATTCTATTCAAAATAAGCAAGCATTGTTTTAACCAAAGGTACATGCACTTATAGTGGTTGGATGAAACTATTGTCATCACGTTTTTGCTTTTTGTGATTGGTCAAAAACCTTTCAAAGTGCATTGTAACATCACTGTTCTCTGGCTGTTGCTGAGAGCATGAGCTGCTGGCATCTTCCTGCTGTTCCAACCTTGTAATGATACTGATGCTTGGGAGGAAAGAAAAAATAATAAAGCAGCTTGAGAGACGTTCCACAGCAGTCCCGTCTCATTCGTGATTCTGTGCATAAACCCCTGGCCTGCATTAGTGTAACAGTGTTTCAACATTAAAAATCAGAGACCAATTGGTCCTTGTCAGGTCCATGGGAGGCTGCCCAGGTCCTGGCTGAGAAAAATTTCAGGAAATCTTTACAAACCATCACAGCAGCCTAGAAGTAACAGGGTCCTTGGGTGAGAGATGATCGGATGGATTTGAACACATAGAAAGGATCCCAGCCAATGCATTGAACCCTAAGTGCAGATGCATCATTGGCCAGGGAAATGGGTGTGTTAAGACCCCAACCAATCACATGTGCTTATCTGGGACATTCAAACCCTTGATTAAGAAGAGTCCCAAAGAATAAAGAAAGATTTTGTCATATGGATCACTGAGGGTTCGTATGATCTCTGTCTCCTACCACAACCTGAATTGATGTAATAGGTGTGGTCAGTGGGGATGTGTTCAGTTAGGTGGTCAGTGGGATGTGGTCAGTGGTTTGGTCACTGGGGTGTTGTCTGTGGGTTTGGTCAGTGAGTGAGGTCAGTGTGCCATGGCCATTGCAGTGGTCAGTGAGGTGTGATTGGTGGGTGTTGCCAGTAAGTGTGGTCATTAAAGAGGGGAATGAAGTGTGGTCAGTGGTTGTGCTCATTGGAATGGGAAGTGAGTATGGCCAATAGGTGTGGTCAGTGTAAGTGGCTGGTGAGGTGTGGCCAGTGGGTGTGGTCAGTGGGTGTGGTCAGTGGGTGTGGTCAATGGGTGTGTGGTCAGTTGGGTGGTCATTGGGGTGTGGTCAGTGGATGGGCTGAGTGGATGTGTTCAGTGGGTGTGCTCAGTGGAGGTATGGTCAGTTGAGTGGTAAGTGGGATGTACTCAGTGGGTGTGGTTAGTGGGGTGTGGGCATTTTGGCAATGGGTGCAGCCAGTCTGTGTGGTCAGTGGTTTATGGCCGGTGGTTGTGGTCAGTGGTGGTGAGGTCAGTTGGGTTCTCAGTGGGTGCGGTCAGTGGGTGTGACCAGTGGGTGTTGTCATTGTGTGTGGGCAGTGGGATGTGATCAGTAGCTATGGTCAGTGGATGTGGTCAGTTGGGAGGTCGGTGGGGCTTGGTAACTGGGTGTGGTCAGTTGGGTAGTCAGTTGGTGTGGCCATGGGTAGCGGTCAATGGGTGCAGTCAGTGGCAGTGATCAGTGGGGTGTGGTCAAAGGGTGTGGTCATTAAGGGAAGCCTGCAGGGTAGTCAGTGGTTGTGGTCAGTGGTAGAGTGGTCAGAGGATGTGTTCAGTGGGGGTGGTCAGTGGGAGGTGGACAGTGGTGTGTGGGACAAGGGTATGGTCAGTGGTTGTGGTCAGTGGGTGTGGTCATTTCTCAGGACCATATGGTTGGGTCAGTGGGGTGGTCATTGTGTTTGGTCAGTGGGTGCCATCAGCGGGAGTGGGCAGTGGGGTGTGGGCATTGAGGTGGACAGTGGATATGGTCAGTTGGTGTGGTCAGTGGATGTGGCCAGTTTTTGCGGTTACTGGGGGTGGTCAGTGTTGTGTGGTCAGTCCGTACAGTCAGTGGGCATGGCGATTGGGGTTGTCAGTGGATGTGATCAATGGGTGTGGTCAGTCATGGTGTGGTTAGTTGGTTGGCCAGTGGATTGTGGTCAGTAGGAGTGGACTGTGGATGTGGTCAGTGGGAGAATTCATTGGGGTGTGGCCAGTGGGTGTGGTCAGTGGGCTGTGGGCATTGGTGTCTTGGCAATGGGTGTTCACTGGGTGTGGTCAGTAGTTGTGATCAGTGGGGGTGGTCAGTGGTGTGGTCAGTGGCATGGTCAGTGGGTTTGATCAGTAGGAGGTGGTCATTGTTTGTTGTCAGTGGCAAAATGATCAGTGGTGATGTGGTCAGTTGCTATTCGGTGGATGTGGTCAGTAGGGTGTAGGCACTGGTGTCTTCATAGTGGGTAGGGTCAGAGGGGTGTGATCACTGGTTGTGGTTAGTTAGGGTGAAGGGTGGGTGCAGTCAGTGGGTGTGGTCAGTGGGGTGTGGTCACTGGTTTTGGGGAAAGGGTGTGGACAGTGGTGTGTAGGCAGTGGGTGTGGTCAGTGGGCTGCAGTTATTGGGGTGTGGTTAGTGGCGATGGTTTGTGAGTGTGATCAGTGGGTATGGTCAGTGAATGTGGTCAATCGGGTAATGGGTGAGGATTGTCAGTTGGGTGATCAGGGGATGTAGTCATTGGTGTGGTCAGTGGGTGTGAGCAGTGGGTGTGTAGTCATTGGTGTGGTCAGTGGGTGTGAGCAGTGGGTGTGATTGGTGGGTTTGGTCAGTGAGGGATGGTCACTTGGTGTGGTCTTTGTGGGCAGTGTGGGTGATCAGTGGGGGTGTGGTCACTGGGAAAGGTCAGTAGGGATGTGGTCATTAGGGTGGTCATTGCATTGTGGTCAGTGGGGTGACCACTGGATCTGGTCAGTGGGGTGGTCAGTAGGTGTGATCAGTGGTTGGGGCCAATGGGTAGTGGTCCTTTTGGTGGTTAGTGGGGTGTGATTAGTTGGTGTGGTCAGTGGGGTGTGGGCCTTGGTGTCTGGGCAGTGGGTGTGGTCAGTGGGTGTGTTCTGTGATGGGGTGGAAAGTTGGTGTGGCCAGCAGCATGTGGTCAGTCAGGGTATGATCAGTTGGGTAGTCAGCTTGTTCAGCTGGGTGGTCAGTGGATTGTGGTCAGTGAGTATGGACAGTGGGAGTGGTCAGTGGGGGTGGTAAGTGTGTCCTGGTCAGTGGGTGTGGCCATTTGGGGTGATCGGTGCTGGAAGTGTGGGAAGTAGGATGTGGTCAGTAGCTGTGGTAATCCGTGGTAATATGGTCAGTTGGGTTGTCACTGGGGATGGCGAGTGCAGGTGGTCAGAGGGAGTGTGGTAAGCAGTTCTAGCCAGAGGATTTGGTCAGATAGGTTGCCATTGGAGAGTGGCCAGTGGATATGGTCAGTGGTTGTGGTCAGTGAATGTGGTCAGTTCAGTAGTTGGGTGGGGTGGTCAGTAGGGTGGTCAGGGATGTGGTTGTTGGTGCAGTCAGTGAAGGTATGGTCAGTTTGTCAGTGGAGTGTGGTCAGTGGGTGTGGTCAGTGGGTGTGGGCATTGCTTTCTTGGATATGGGTGTGTTCAGTGGTTATGTTCAGTTGGGGTATGGTCAGTTTGGGGGTCTTTGGGGTGTGGTCCATTGGTGTGTTCAGTGAGATGTGCTCAGTGGAGGTATGGTCATTAGGGCAGTGAGTAGCGTGTGGCCAGTGCCTATAGTCAGTGGGTGTGGCCAGTGAGTGTGGCCAGTAAGTGCAGTCAGTGAGGGTGGTCAGTGGGTGTGGTCAGTGGGTGCAGTCAGTGAGGGTGGTCAGTGGGTGTGGTCAGTGAGAGAACTCGGTGGGATGTGGTCAGTGGGTGTGGGCATTGGTGTCTTGGCAAGGGATGTGGTCAGTGAGTGCAGTCAGTTGTTGTGGTCAATAGGTGTGGTCACTGGCTGTGGTCAATAGGTGTGGTCACTGGTTGTGGTCAGTGGTATGGTCAGTGGGCTACGGTTATTGAGGCATGGTATGCAGAGGTGGCCTGTGAGTGTGTTTACTGGGTGTGTTCAGTGGTTGTGGTCAGTATGGGAGCTCAGTGAGGTCTGATCAGTGGGTGTTGCCATATGGGGTAGTCACTGGCATGGTCAGTGGGAGTGGTCAGTAGGAGGTGGTCAGTGGTTTTGGTCAGTGGCAGTGTGGTCAGTTGGGTGGTCAGTGGGTGTGGTCTGTGGGGTGTGGGCATTGGTGTCTTTTCAGTGGGTGTGGTCAGAGGGTTGTGGTCAGTAGGATGTGGTCAGTTGGTTGCGGTCAGTGGAGGTGGTCACTGGGTACACTGAGTGTGGTCAGTGTGAGTGGTCAGTGGGTGTGTCCCTTTGGGGTGATGAATGAGAACGTGCTTGGCCAAGGCAAAAGGAGGCTCCCTGTGTGCCCTGCTCCCCCCTCCCTGAGCTCCTGAGTGCTCTGCAGCCCCTGCTGCCATCCCATCTGCCCAGGCCAGCACAACAGCCCCGGCCTTGGTGCTCTCCAGAGCTGCTCCTGCTCCAGGCCCAGGGCCCATCCCAGAGCTGGGGCAGCCACAAAGCTGTGCCCATTTCTGCTCATTCCTGCTCTGATGAGGATGGATCCTCAGCCACTTGGAGGATGCTGATGAATGTTACTTTTCCAGAGGCCTCCTCTTTCTTCAGCTCCTCAGTTCAGGAATTCAGTGGCAAAGGTTCATAAACATTTGTTGAAAACACCCAAGCAAGAAAAGCCCTTGGGAATTATTTCAGTTGTCAATTCTTCTGCGGTTAATTAGAAATATTTCAGAAGCGTATTCCAAGTAAATATACTACATTGAAAACAATACAGAGAGAACAGTTTTGTCCTGGGGTCTTTTCCTGTTTATAGATTGATATCAGCCATGTCCAATTGGTATTGACTCCCAGCAACTTCTAATGCAGGCTGAACTGATATGAAAATCAAGACCCTTCATGGCTGACATGACAATTGATCAGATTTTGTCCCCACACCCGCCCCACCATTTCCCTCATCCCACTTCTAGAACTTTTATGGATCAGGGACAGAGTTGCCAGAAGGAGCAGGGCAGTGATTCTTCCCCTGTGCTTAGCACTGGCTGGGCAGCACCTCGAGTGCTGTGTCCAGTTCTTGTCTGCCAATTTAGGAGGGACCTGGAGGGGCTGGAGTGTGTCCAGAGAAGTGTAACAAGGCTGGTGAGGGGTCTGGAACACAAGTCCTGTGAGGAGTGGCTGAGAGAGCTGGGGTTATTTATCCTGGAGAAGAGGAGGCTCGGGTAGACCTCATCACTCTCTACAACTCCCTGACAGGAGAGTGCAGCCAGATGGGACTCAGGCTCTTTTCCCAAGGAACAGAAACAGGACAGGAGGACACAGCCTTAGGCTGTACCAGGGGATATTTAGGCTGGACATTAGGAAATATTCTTGAATAAAAGAGTGATTGGGCACCAGAGAGGTGGGTGTGTCACTGTACCTGGAGGTGTTTCAGGATAATCTGGCTATGGCACTGAGTGCCACGGTCTGGGTGACAAGGTGGTGTTGGGTCACAGGTGTAACTTGATGCTCTCAAAGGTCTTTTCCAGCCTGGGTGATTCTGTGATGATTGTGACACTGTAGGGCCCTGGGGAAGCAAGGAGCCATTGTGACACTGCAGTACCTCATGGAACTGAGAGGACCAGAGTGACACTGTGTATGACATGGCACCACAGAGCCAAGGGGCCACTGTGACACTATGGGGCTACATGAAAGCAAGGAGTCCTTTGTGACAGTTTGGGTCCTCGTGGAACCACAGAGGCCACTGTGACACTGCAGGGCCCTGGGGAAGCAAGGGGCCATTGTGACACTGTGGAACCAAGGAGAGCCTTGTGAGAGCCTGGGGCCAATGGAATCAAGGGGCCATTGTTCCACTGCAAGGACTCTTGGAATTAAGGGAACAATTGTGACACTGTGGTGCCCCATGGAACCAAGGGTCACTGGTGACACTGCAGGATTTGTGGAACCAGGGCTCCATTGTGACACTGCAGCACCAAGGAATTCACGGCAACACTCAGAGGCCTCATGGAACCAAGAGGCCACTGTGACACTGCAGGGCCTTGTGGGACCATGCAGAGCATTGTGACAGGGCAGGACCTTGTGTAATGATGGGGCTATTGTGACACTGCAGGACCCATGGAACCAAGGGGCCAGTGCTGCTTATCAGGGACTCATGGGATGAAGGAAACTTGTTTGACACTGTGGTGCCCCTTGGGACCAGCAGGCCATTGTGACACTGTGGGACCAAGGAGAGCATTGCTGTACTGTGAGACCCCATGGAACCAAGGATCCACTGTGGCACTGCGGGGACCAAGGATCAAAGGGACTTTGTGATACCAAGGTGTCCCATGGAACCAAAGGGACATTGTAACACTAGGAAGTCTCATGGACTCATGGAGACCATTATGGCAATTTAAAGGACCTTGGAACTGTGTTGACACAAAGATGATGTGGGATTGTGGATCTGCTGGCGGGTAGGAGGGCTTTGCAAAGGGATCTGGACAGGCTAGATCTCGGACTCAAATACAACCAGGTGAGGTTTAACAAGGCTGAGAGCTGGGTCCTGCACTGTGGAAACAACAAACCCTGCAGTGCTACAGACTGGGGACAGAGTGGCTGGACATCAGCCAGGAAGAGACCAGAGGGCACTGATGGACAGCAGGCTGGACATGAGCCAGCAGAGTGCCCAGGTGGCCAAGAAGGCCAATGGCACCTGGCATGGCTCAGCAGTGCTGTGGGCATCAGGAGCAGGGCAGTGATTCTTCCCCTTTGCTCAGCACTGATGATGCTGCATCTAGAGTGCTGTGTCCAGTTCTGGGCCCCACAATTTAGGAAGGACATGAAAGGGGCTCAAGCGAGTGGAGAAGGGCAACAAGGCTGATGAGAGGTCTGGAATACAAGCCCTGTGAGGAGTGGGTGAGGGAGCTAAGGCAGTTTATTCTTGGGAAGAGGAAGCTCAGAGAGACAAAGTGGTGTCAGGGCAGAGGTTGGACTTGATCTCCAAGGACTTTTCCAGCCTGGCTTATTCTGTGATTCTCTGAAACCACCTCTGGAACAGTTGCAGGATGAGCTCTGAGACTCCTCTTCAGAAGGTCCAGCAGCCCAGATCCCTCAGCTTCTCCACACAGCCCCAAAGCCCATCCTGTCAGTCCTGCAGAGCCTCTCTAGTCCCTCCTCACTGCCCACAATAGGGAGCCCCACACCCAGACACACCAACCCAGATGTGCCCCCTTGGCCTGTGGTGCCTCTGGCAAGGGAGCAGCATGAGGCACTGCAGGAGCCTGCAGACAATTCCTGAAGTACTTGTAGGATGATCCTGCAGCCCAAGGGATGTTCCCATGGTGCCAAATCAGGAACTGAAATGGGAAGTGCAGCCATAGAGAAATGGCAAAATCATGATGGGTTGTTTGCAGAGGAGGGGACAGGATTGGGAAAGGGACAGAAATATGGATCAGGAATGAGGAAAGAAAGCAAAGGTGAATCAAAGGAAATTCTCAGGGCTGTGTGGGGGTGGCTACAAGGCAGCTGTGCTCTGAGCAAGAGTGTCTGCAGTGGGACTGGAAACTCACAGCTCATGGGAACAAACTTTCGGGCTGCCTGCAGAGGCCACGACAAACCTGAATGGTGTCCCTGCCATCCCCCAGCCCTTGCTGGCCCCAGGGGCTGCTGGCATTTGTGCTCACTCAGCTCCATCTCCCCACAGCAGCACCATGGGGGTGCTGACGCCTGCTCTGTGCAGTGCAAACAGGGGCTCCTGAGCCAGTGCTGCCGTGTCTGTGCCTGCAAGGATGCGGCACCTGTGTGAGCTGGGGGAGAGGCCAGGGCTGCAGAGGGGGGATGTTGTTGGCAGGTGCATGAGGACACTCTGGGACGCTGCCCTGGGCTGTCCAGTGCAGTGGGGATGGATCAGCCCCTGCTCTGCTGCTCCTTGCCAGGGTCTCCCCCTTGCAGGGACCTTGCAGAGCACCAGCCATGCTGTTTGTCCCCAGCCTGCCCACGGCCAGCCTGGGGCTGCTCACAGGGGTTTTCTCTGCACAGCACTGGCCTGGCCAAGTGTTGTGGAGAGAGCCTGGCCAAGGAGCCTGGAGCCCCCAGGCCCTGCCCTGAGGTGTCAGCACTGCCCCAGCAGTGCCCATGTCCTGTCCCTGCTGCAGCCCTGGCACTGCCACCCCCAGGGCTGTGCCCAGCCCCGAGAGCACTCAGGCCCTGCAGCAACACGAGGGGCAGGAAGGCAGCGGAGCAGTGGCACGGGAACAGCACTGGCAACACCAAGTGCTGCTGCTGGGCACAGCTGCTGTGCCAGCACTGATCTGTCCCAGCTCTGCACACAGACATTGCTGCTGCAGCTCTAGAGAAGGGAAAAAATTGGTGAACTCTGGTGAAAACTTTGCTTGGAGATCCTTTAGTTCATTTATGGCCCCTGAGAGCACAGCCCCACGTTGTCATAGTCTATGGACACAGGGATGGTGGAGTGAAACCAAATGAGAAATGGCACAAACAATGACATTTCTTTGTGGACAGTATTAAAAAGAGGTAAAACAAGGCAAAAGAACCTCCAAATCGGAACCAAGAAGTATCAAAGGTGGCTTTTATTACAAGTGTTCTGCAGAAATTGGCAAGCAGTTTAACGTTTCTGGAAGCAGCCAGTCATCAGTGTCCACACTGCAGCCTTGAGCTCCTGGTTCCTCAGGCTGTAGATGAGGGGGTTCAGGGCTGGAGGCACCACTGAGTACAGAATTGACACTGCCAGATCCAGGGATGGGGAGGAGATGGAGAGGGGCTTCAGGTAGGCAAATGTGCCAGTGCTGAGGAACAGGGAGACCACAGTCAGGTGAGGGAGGCAGGTGGAAAAGGCTTTGTGCCATCCCTGCTCAGAGGGGATCCTCACCTCAGGAGAGCTTGAGGATATGTGGAATTTCACAGAAGAGCTTGCCCAGTACATTGCCCTTACACAGTGGCAGGGAAAATGTATTGGCTGTGAGCAGCAGTGCATTGAGAAAGGCACTGGCCCAGGCAGCTGCTGCCATGTGGGCACAAGCTCTGCTGCCCAGGAGGGTCCCGTAGTGCAGGGGTTTGCAGATGGACACGTAGCGGTCATAGCACATAATGGTCAGGAGAAAATACTCTGTTCCAATGAAAAACAGAAATAAAAAAAGCTGGATGACACACCCTTCATAGGAGATGTTCCTGGTGTCCCAGAGGGAATTGTGCATGGCTTTGGGCACAGTGGTGCAGATGCAGCCCAGGTCAGTGAGGGCCAGGTTGAGCAGGAAGAAGAACATGGGGGTGTGCAGGTGGTGGCCGCAGGCTACGGCGCTGATGATGAGGCCGTTGGCCAGGAGGGCAGCCAGGGAGATGCCCAGGAAGAGGCAGAAGTGCAGGAGCTGCAGCTGCTGAGTGTCTGCCAGTGCCAGCAGGAGGAATGGCTGATGGAGCTGCTGTTGGACATTGCTTTACTCTGAGCATTGTGGGCTAATTATTTTTCAATGTTTAAAGAAAACATTGAGAAGCTGGACAAGTAGAATGAGAGATAACAGAGGGAGGATATGTGACAAATAAATCTCTGCGTATACATTTAATTTATTTAAACACACACAGAGTGTAATTCTAAATTTACGTAGTCTGTGAGTCAAGTTAGACAGTGAACTCAATAAAGAAAGATGACAAAATATGTAGGGTGAAAATAATCACAAGAGAAAAGTAGAAAAGCCTGTTCTCCTACTTGTAGCACTATACAAAGCTTTAGAAGGCAGGCTTGGAATGTAATATGTTACATTGAATGTGCTGCAGAAGAAAATAGAAAGATTTTACCTTCAGAATAGTATCCACGTTTAGCTTTCCTAGGGCATCCTTGAGCTCCTAGTTTCTCAGGCTGTATCAGGGCTGGAGGCACCACCAAGTACAGAACTGACAGGGCCACATCCAGGCATGGGGAGGTGATGGAGGGGGGCTTCATACAGTGCTTGTGAAAAGATTCACCAAAAACAGGTGAGGGAGGGGGCTGGAAAAGGCTCTGGCCAAAGTCTGTGGCTAGAGCAAAGGTGGAGAGAAAAAAAATGAGAAAGGGTAGAAATAATGACATTTATACATGGACAATATTTAAAACAGAAACAAAGGAGAAAAAAACCACAACAAAATCAACAAGAAATATCCAAGATGAGTCTTATTGCAAGTGATTTGCAGAAATTGGCAAGCAGTTTACTGTTTCTGAACTCCTCTAGTCATAAGTGACCACACTGCAGCCTTGAGCTCCTGGTTCCTCAGGCTGTAGATGAGGGGGTTCAGGGCTGGAGGAACCACTGAGTACAGAACAGATAGGGTCAGATCCATGGATCGTTGTGATGCACTGGAAACCCATGTAACCAAGGCTCTGTTGGGACAAACCTGGGCCTGATGGAACCAAGGAGACCACTGTGATGAAATGGAATCTCAAGAAACCTTGGGTCAATTGTCAACACATCAGGCTCTCATAAAACTAAGGAGAACATTGTGACACAATGGATTCTTATGGAACCCAGGTCCCCTTGTGACAGCGCAGCCTGATGGAAAGCCGGTGCCACTGGGACATGCCCAGCCTTGGAGGAAGCAAGTGTCCACTGTGACACAGCACAGCCCCATGAATCACAGGAGAGCACAGTGACACCATGTAATCTTGGGGAACAAAATGTTAATTGTAAACAGAGCAGGGACTCATGGAAGCCAGGAAACTATTGTTATGCTGCACTTTGTCACAATGGGGCCCTGCTGTGTGAGTATCCATTTCCCCACAATCTGATGGGTCCCATGAGGCCCCACTGTGTCTCAATGTCCCCTTGCTTCCACAAGCTATGGCACGGTCCCAATTGCCCCTGGGTTCCATGAGGCCATGCTATTTTCAGAATTGACTCTTGCTTCCATGAGATTCCATTGCATCACAATGGTCCCCATGTTTCCATGAGGCTGTGATGTGTCATAAAGGACACTGGATTCCACAAGAGCTGGCCATGTCCCAATGGCAAAAGGGTTTCAGGAGGCCGTGCCATGTCACAATTGACTGTTGCTTTCATGAGATTCCATTGTGACACAGAGCTCTCCCACACCCCATGAGGCCTTGATCTGCCACAATGGTGTCTTGTTTCTACTATACCTGTCAAAATTTTCCTTGCCCTTGTGGTCCATCTGGCCCCTCTCTGTCAGAATTGACCTTTGATTCCATTGCATTACAACACTCCCTATGTTTCCATGACCTGCCCTGTGTCTCAACGGACACTGGATTCTACAAGAGCTGGCAGTGTCCCAGTGGCTCTTGTCTCCTATTCAGCTCCACTTTGTCAAAATAAAGCCTTGGTTTCTAGAGATTTCACTGTGTCACAATGTTCTTCTTAGTTTCCTGAGAACTTGATGTGGTGACAATTGACCCTTGGTTCCTTGAGATTTGATTGCATCACAGTGGTCTCCTTGGTCTTATAAAGCCCAGGTTAGTCACAACAGTTTCAGGATATTCCATTACAACATAATGGTCTCCAACACTCTATGAGGCTGCACCGTGAAGGAGTGGACACTTGGTTCCATGGGATTCCATTGGGTAACAATGTTCTCATGTGTTCCATTAGGCCTGGCTCTGTCACAATGGACACTTGCTTGCACCAGCCCTGGAAATGTCCCATTGGCACCTGGGTTCCATCAGGCCCTTCTGTCTTGAAAATTTACCTGTTCTTCCAGTACATTCCATTCCTCACAATGGTCTCCTGTGTTCATTAGGCCCAGTTGTGTCACAATGGACATTTGGTTCCATGAGCAGTGGCAATGTCCCAGTGGCACTTGTGCTCCATGACACCCTGCTGTGTTACACCTGACAGTTTGTTCCATGAGATTCCATGGAGTCACAATGGTCACTTGGTTCCATGGGGCCCTACTGTGTCTCATGGCCCCTTTGCTTCCATGAGCCATGGTATGGTCCTACTTGCACCTGGGTTCCATGAGGCCATGCCATGTTCACAATTGACACTTGCTTCCATGAGATTTCATTGCATTACAATTGTCCCCATGTTTTCATGAGGCTGTGCTGTGTCACATGGACACTGTGTTCCACATGCCCTGGTGATCTACCAAAATAAGAGTATTGGTCTAATACTGATACTCAACTGTGATGGACAAAACACTCTTTAACAATTTAATATTAGAAAGTGTATGTTTATTCAGGGCTGGGAAGTAGCATGAGTTAATCCTCTAATACGCACTGCAAAATTACAGGTGACCAGAGAGTCTATTTATTGACAAAGGACTTAAACAAATGCATATTCATAATAACAGCCCCTTCCATCCCCACTTCCTATGGTAATTAGCTTGAATAGCTATTAAGCATGAATGATTGACTTCTAAATTAAGTCTGGGGTCATTTTTTGTGGGGAGGGGTCTTAAAAGGAGGAAGTAAGACGAGTCTTCCTTGCTCCGAACTCTCAACCTTTTCTATCAATGACAGTGCAAATGATTTCTGGGGATAGTCCACTTCTTTAAAGAATGGGTTTCTGCTTGCATTGTCTATGTTTCTTTGGGTCTGCTTACTAGTTTCATCTTTTCCCATTGTAAGCACAGCTGAGAGAACATAAGATGACAGACAATCATTTATTTAAGATTCAGGTAACTACCTCAAGTTAGGTTTTCTTTCTAACTTCTAACTTTTATTTCTTTTCAGCAAGGTCTATCTATCCATTGACTTTTTAATTAATTCTAGTAAACAGCTAACTTTTAACTAAAATCCTAATATTTCTAAGATTAGTGTTTCATTCCCCAATTCTTCTTTGAAATGAGTAATTTATTTTACTCAATATGGGGATTTCTCTTCATCAATCTAAGACACATGGCAGCGATCTCTTAAGACCAAGTTGTACTCCTTTGATAGCATGGCTAAGTCTGCCACTTGTCCCAGTATCTTCCTGTTGGGGGTAGAATGCTTTTCTATTACTGTGTCAGTTAAAAGAATTTTCCCCATTATCATGCTAATGGAGCTTGCCAGGTTACACCCAGGATCTTTGAAGACTCTAGACAAAAGGGGTGGGTGGGAGCGGCTTCTGGAGGGGTTACTCATGTTTCCGGCGAGCGGAGCCGAG
The DNA here is from genome assembly GCF_903797595.1 of Erithacus rubecula. Lineage (NCBI taxonomy): Eukaryota > Metazoa > Chordata > Aves > Passeriformes > Muscicapidae > Erithacus > Erithacus rubecula. The sequence goes on along the minus strand of NW_027635406.1, from coordinate 18,445 downwards.
AGGAGGAACCTCCCCCCTCCCCGTGTCCAGCCATGAGGCCAAACGCAGGAGAGCCAGACGGTCTGCGATCACCTGCCCTGCATCTTCCCTGCTACAGCCTCCTACCTCTGAGGACTCAGCTGACCACCTGTCACGGTGTGACTAGAGAGTTTGCCAATTTTAAATATTTAATTTCCTTTAGAGATAGGATTTAGGAGTAAAGACAACGCAGTCTTAAAACTCAAAAAATGTTACAAGAAGATATTTATTAATAACACAAAAAAAAAAAATCATTCAGAATAAGATTCTTAGAATATTCCCTCCTCCCTTCATTCCACATTTCTTACCAACCACATAAAGAGAACACTTCAGTCAGTTATCCACTCAAATAATCATTTCAGTTCACTTAAGAGAGAAAAGTTCCTTTTTCTGCTTTAGGCTTGGGGGGTGTCTTCACCTTCAGAGTTTGCATCCCCTGGTGACATACAGAACAATGAATTTTCCTCTCATTCCCACAGTCCTTCAAGAGCCCTGTTATGGGTTACGATGCACACATGGGATACTACTTTTAAAGGCAGGCTGCTGAAAAACAAAATCTGCTTCATCTCCTTCTCTATCAAGCGTCTCTGTTCATATTCCAGTCCCAAAACAGAGAGCTCAATTTCCCGAGGCAAAAAAAAAAAGTCTTCATATCAAGCACACATCCTCCCCAAGTATATTTCACAGTTTAAAGGAATTTTAGTGAAGTCACATCTTTTCAATCTCTTCCCATCATGAACTTTATCTTCATTCTGCTGAACTCTGTAGTCTCCATGCTTTATTTCTTCTCATTTAGGGGAGCTCAGGAGATCGAGAATCTTATTTAGGCATTAAGAAGTTAAAATTGTATCTAGATCGTGAAAAAGCCATGTGGTCAGCTGGAGGCCTCTTCTAGCACGTGGAGAGCCAAGCCAAGCCAAGCCGGGCCCCCTGCAGAGACGCTGCCCAGCCAGGCCCCAGGCAGAGCCGGTGCCAGGCCAAGATGCCGGCCCTGCCCCAGACCGAGCCCAGAGCCGGGCCCGGGCCAGGGACCCCCGCTTCTCCGGAGGCTGGAAGCCGAAAAAGCCCCCCAGCACTTGATCCACTGTGATTCGTGAAAGTGAAATAACTTTTCATTGGTTTCCCGAGCTGTCCATCACCAAATCAGCTCTCTGATTGGTTTCAACCGCTCACAGGAGAAGCCCCCGGAGACGGGACAGCCCCCTCCATTCCCGGTCCATGTGGAGCTTCCCCTGAGGGGAAACCACTCCTCCCCACAAGCACGTGAAACCAACACACCACCAGAACCCAAACAGTGAGTGAGGAGCTTCCCTCCCCAGCCCGCTCCCACCAGAGACCACCATGGCCGCTGCCGCTCCCTCCTGCCTCCACTCCTGCCCACTTCTCTGCAGCTGCTGGACTTTGCTCTGTCTGCAGGACTGGGACTGAGTGCAGAGAAAGCGTGCCTGCAGCTAAAGAAAGGACTGGAACCGAGTTATCTGTTCTGTTTTGTAGGTAATTTTAACAACTGCTGTTGTTTCTGCTTGTACAGTTAGATGTATTAGTAAAAGAGCTGTTATTCCTAATCCCTTATCTCTGCCTCAGAGTTCTTGATTCAAACGATTACAATACTTGGGGGGAGTGAAATTAAAGTCTTGATTTCAAAGGAAAACTTCTGCCTTTATCAGCAGACACCTGTACTTCAAATCAGGACACTTCCAATTCCCAAGGAGTACAGCAATAGACAAAAGCAAACTTACACTAACTAAAATAAGCAGCACAGTGATTGGGTGAATTAAGGCATTAAGCAAACCAGTGGCAGTTGGTGACCATCCAAATAGCACATCCCACCAATGATGAGACAGATGTTCTTCAACTCATTTAAAAACCCCTTTTATGGTCTCCATGTTAACGTGTATCATGATCAAAGTCCTTTTCCCTGCATCTTGAATCTCTTTTAAAATTTTTCTTCATTCCTGGTGTTTCAGTAGCTGAGCAACTAGGTTAAATTCATAACTACAAGCGAAGGCAATATTTCTTCACAGTAACCAGGTTTGCCTTTATGTACTGATGTGATATTACAGGTGCTTAATAGGAAAAGGGGCATCCTTTGATTTTAGCAAAATTGCAAACACATAAATTGAATTGAGTTTCATTCACGATTTGATAGTCTGTCATTATGGTAGGACATTCTGTTCTGAGACAGACACAACCTTGTCCTATTTATACAAGTGAAGTTGTCTGGTTGGTTAGATGCATTTCAAAGTGGTAAATGCTTTGGTCTGTGTCTAGGCAAGTAACTTGGTCATTTTCCAAAGTTCCCTCACATATATATCCTAATTGTTTCTTCATAGAACAGGGCTCTAGGTTAATGGTCTGCCATTTTCCCTTACTTTCTTGTACCTACATTCTATGTTCAGAAGGATACAGTACAGTCCCTTCATTACTTAATCCTAGAGTGACTTTTGGGTGTATTAAGCTCATGGATGCACTATGTATAGTTAAAACAAAAGCTGTTACTTTATTTGTCTCAGGGTCATAGGTAAAATTGACCAAAACCCACCAAGACTGAAGCTCTCTTTCCATTTCAGAGACATTATCCCAAGCAATCTTGTGAATTTCTGAAGGGAATGTCCCTTCCTCACCTTCCCTGATAACTACCGCAGCCACTGACTGCATCCACTTTGTGCTTGAGTACATCCAAGAGCCAGAGAAATGTTTGCACTAGCTGTACCTAGGGCTTTAATTATTACCTCATGGTCTCTCTCTTCTATATTTTCCCATTTTGGTAATATTTTGATTAGTTTCCAATGATTGTTACTTAGTGCTAACAAAGAAGACTGCAAAGATTGCTGTAATTTAAATTATTGCTTCCCATCACAGTCAATTTGTTCATTAACACCTCCATATTCATTGTATTTAAAACTCCCAATCCTGTTCCTAATATCCCAGTGAGGTCTCTCTTTTTCTTAAAACAAGAGGGCATATGATTTTGAAACCAGTTAGGCCATTCCGTAGAAGGAGCTTTGAGAAATAGGGCACATTATGGCCAAATGCCAGAAGCATTTACTTGCATTCTCATTTCTATTGCTTAAGAGACCATTCTTGGCTTAGTTAGCAGTCTCTGAATTTCTGTTTTCTTGACAGCATATAGTCCAATTTTAGTAATTGTGGGAATTATAGGTTGCCTAATTTCCTCTGAAATAACTGGAGTTTGGATTGTTACAGCCCTCTCTGACACTGGTGGGGTTGATTTGGGTTTGATTTTGTGAAACTCGATGCAATATTGAGTAACGTTAAAATCAAGATTAAACCCTTTTGTTACACACCCTTCAATTTTAAATCTAAATTCAGGACATGTGGTCAAGTATTTGTCACAGCAAATTTAGGGCCAACTTGGACGAGTTCCATGGGTGAATGGTGACCCTCATGGAACCCATTTTGTAAGAATGCATATTCACATCCCCAAACATTTCTCTCTTCCCACATACTTGCATTTGTGACCCTTAACATTTTGCTCAAAGCCCTATGAGAGTAGGGATTGTAAGCTTTCCCTTGGCATTAATAAATCTTGGTTACATTGTACTGATGTGGTGTTGCTTTGACTCTTATAGTCGTGGCAATGACCACAAGGGTCACAATCATTTGCATTACTTTCACGATAGTTACACATCCATTACTCGCTGTTCTCGGTGAATTTCAGCTTCAGGTCTCTGTCACTGGGTACAGTTTTCCAAATTTCTTCAGGATCCTCCTTCACTCGGGAGTGATGGATCCATGCCTTCTGTTCCTTGATCTTGACTGCTGTGAAAGGTGGTGAGGAGTACCTGGGATGGTCCTTCCCACTGTGGTTCTAAAGTCTTCTCTGCAAAAGACTTAACATATACATAAGCCCCAGGTTGTACATCATGTACTGGCCCATCTAATTCTCTGCTTTGGGCCCCAGTCACATATTTTCCTATTTCTCTAAGTGGCTTATTTAGGGCCACCATGTATTTGTGTAGATTTTCTTCCTCGGCTTGAATGGGTGTTATTCCTTCTTGGACCGCATATGGTCTCTCATACTATACTTCAAAAAGGCTTAATTTCCCTTTGTTCTTGGTTTTGTTCAAATCTGTACTAATGCCAGTGGAAGAGCCTGGGGCCAAGGCAAATTTGCCTCTTGCCCCAGCTAACAATTTGTTGTTTGATCATATGGTTCATTTTCTCTACTTTGCCACTGGATTGAGGGTGATATGGAGTATGCTATTCCCAATCTATTCCCAGGCGGTGATTAATTTGCTGTATAATTTTGGAGATAAAATGTGGCCCTCTATCAGAAGATATAGCGGCTGGGACTCCAAAACGTTGTATTATTTCTTGTAACAATGCCTTGGTCACCTCTCATGCCTTAGTTGTCCAGGTAGGGAAGGCTTCTGGCCATCCTGAAAAGGTATCTGTTAACACTAATAGGTAATGATATCCCACTTTCCTGGGCAATTTTGTAAAATCAATTTGCCATTGCTGCCCAGGTCCACAGCCCTTCCCAATTTGTCCAACTTTAGGCTTTGGAAAGTTTTTAGGATTAGTTCGGAGGCAAAGACCACACTGACGAGTTACTTGTGTAACTGTGCCTTGCAATTTTCTAGCCAGAATTCTATCCTTTAAATAATTGTACAAAGCATCTGTTCCCCAGTGTGTTTTTTCATGTTTTTTTAGCACTAGTGACCACAACAAGTAAGAAGGTACTACGACTTTTCCTTCTTTGGTTGCAGCTCAACCTTCCTGTCTATAAGTTGCTTCTTCTTCCTTAATATGTTATTTTTCCTTTTTGTTAAATACTGGCTTACCTTTAATAGAGATCTTTCCATCTGGAATTAATGCTGCCTCAACTATTTCATTGGGTATCTCACCTTTGGCTGCGTCTTTTGCCTCTCTGTCCACCAGCATATTTCCTTCTTCCAATTCTGAGCTCAATTTCTGGTGTGACCTGATGTGAATAATAGCTACCTAGTTGGATAACTGAACTGCATCTAATAGTTTTAGTATTTCTTGGGCATGTTTAATATTTTTTCTTTGTGAGTTCAGCAGTCCTCTTTCTTTCCAAATTGCTCTGTGTGCATGTACCACTCCAAATGCATACCTTGAGTCTGTATAAATGTTGATTTCTTTTCCTTTTGACAGCTCTAAGGCCCGGGTTAAAGGAATTATTTCGGCTTTTTGTGCAGAGGTGTTTGTTGGCAATAGTCCAGACTCTATTACCTCTCTGCTTGTGGTAACTGCATACCCAGCATGTCTTTTTCCACTGATGATATAACTGCAGTGAACCAGCTCTCAGCATCCTTGAGAGGGGTGTCCTTCAGATCCGGGTGACTGCAGTAGGTGGCTTCAATGGTCTCCAGGCAGTCGTGGATCACTGGTTCTCCCATGCTCCTGCTGAGGAAAGAAGCTGGGTTCACAATGTTAGTTACCATAATTTCAACATCATCTTGTTCTACCAGTATGGCCTGGTACTTTAGAAATCTTTGTGGGGAAAGCCAATGTCCCCCTTTTGCCTCCAGGACTGCAGACACTGTGTGGGATACTAGCACAGTCATCTTCTGGCCCAGGGTGAATTTGAGTGTCTCTTGGATGTTCACTGCTACTGCTGCAGCAGCTCTGAGGCACCCTGGCCACCCCTTGGCTGCTGTGTCCAGCTGTTTGGAGAGGGAGGCAACTGCCCTCTGGTACAGCCCCAGGTTCTGTGCTAGTACTCCCAGAGCAATCCCTTGTTTTTCGTGAGAATGGATGAAAGAATGGTTTACTCACATCTGGAAGTCCCAGGGCTGGAGCTGACATAAGAGCCTTTTTCAGGTGGTTGAAGGCTCGTGTTGTTTCTGTTGTCCACTGAATATTCCTGCTCCCTTCCGTAATTAAGGCATATAGGGGTTTAAGGAACAATCCATAATTATAAATCCACAGTCTGCACCACCCCGTCATGCCCAGAAAGGTTCTCAGTTCTTTCGCTGTCTGGGGTTTCAGGGTTTGGCATATTGCTTCCTTATGGTCTTTCCCCAAGATCCTTTGTCCAAGCACTGACTTCATAGCCCAGGTAAATCACTGTTTGTTTCACCATCTGGGCTTTCTTTTGGGATACCCGGTACCCCTGCTAACCCAAAAAGTTTAGGAGGCTCACCATCCAATCCACACATGCCTCCTGGGTCCGGGTGGCTGTTAAGAGTTCATCCACGTACTGAAGCAGCTGTCCTTCTCCTGGTGGGGGTTCCCAAAACTCCAAATCTTTTGCCAACTGTTCTCCAAATATAGTAGGGGAGTTCTTGAACCCCTGGGGCAGTACACACCATGTGAGCTGAGTTTTACGTCCAGTTTTGGGATTCTCCCCATTCAAATGCAAAAATTTTCTGGCTGGCTTTATGGAGAGGGAGGCAAAACAAAACATCCTTCAAATCTAAAACCGTAAACCAGGTTAGTTCAGGTGTTAGAAAAGTTAACAAGGTGTAGGGGTTAGCAACACTGGGCATAAATCTTCAGTTATCTTATTAACAGCTCTTAAATCTTGTACTAACCTGTATGATTAATCAGGCTTTTTTTAGGGGCACTGGCACTCTTTCAATAGTCCTATTTGCAAAAAGTTTTCAACGATTAGGCTAATTCCTTCTCTGTCTTCCCTTTTTAAGGGATATTGTTTGACCCTTACTGATTGTTCTCCTTCTTTAAGTCAGATTTGTACTGGTAGAGCATTCTTTGCTTTCCCTGCTGTATTAGAGGCCCAGGCTTCAGAGAACACCTGATCTCTTATTTTATTTTATTTTATTTTATTTTATTTTATTTTATTTTATTTTATTTTATTTTATTTTATTTTATTTTATTTTATTTTATTTTATATTTTATTTTTTTTTATATTTTATTTTTTTTATTTTATTTTAATAATTTCTTCTTCATTTTAAACTTAACAATTCCATATATTGTTGATCTTTTACCTCCAAACTAATTTTCCCATTTTTAAATATTATTTTTGCTTCCAGCTGCTCTAGCAGATCCCTGCCTAAAAGTGCAGATGGAGCTTTAGGCATATGCAAAAATCGGTGAATTCCCCAGTCTTTTCCCACTTTATACTTTTATGGTTTACAAAAATATGGTTTTTCAGGTCAACCAGTAGCCTTTTACATTTTCCTTTATTATTGCTAGTAGGTTTTGTTTTTTTTTTTTTTTGTCTCTGGTTTACACCCCTTTTCTCAATAGCTGAAAACTCTCCAGGCCTCATCTAGCAAAGTCTCCAAGTTCCGACTTGCTGGGAGCCGCATCTTCTGGAGCTTTCACTTGATGTCACCTGTAGATTGCCCTAAAAACAAGTTTTCCAATTGTTGTATTCTCTTATCAAATTCAGGATCCAGAGTGGTGTGTTGACACATTGCTCCTCGCAACTGGTCTAGATATTCAGAAGCAGTTTGAGAGGAATTCTGTTTAATAACATAAACATAAAACAGCATAACATAAAATAGGGTGGATACTGTTGGGTTGGCTCTTGTGACTCAGGAATTGGGAGGGGACTCCCATATTAATTACTGTTCTCTCAAGTGAGGATGAAGCAGGGGATGAAGCAGAGGTAAAACCTGAAGTTGATGGCAATTCCAAATCTACTTCCCCTACCACCCTCTCTCTTCCTTGTCTTTTAGGGGGTGGTCTGAGCACTTCTTCTGTCTCCTCTTCCTGAGTCTCCATACTGTAGCTGTTTTTTCTTTTAGAGTTGGTGTTTTCCAGTCCCAGGGTCTGCAGTCTTGAGTCCAGGTACTTCTGAACCCTGGATGCAGAGCCCTCAGCTACTCACCAGCGAAGAACAAAAGGCTTGAGACCGTGCTGCAAAGTTCCAAGGATAACTTTATTGTCCTTGAAGAGAAATGCTAGCAACGGTCTAATTATATCAGATAACAAAACTCTTTATATAGGTTTCCAGAGGATTGAGTTTCTAACCAATAAAAACTACAACTTACAAACTAACCAATTATCTTAAAATTCTAAGTGAGAAAAGAACCAATTAACTTGTAACTTTAAGAGCCAATAGAAATCATAAGAGATAATGAACGGGGTTTTCAGTAGGGGAGGGGGGAGTTACGTTTGAAGGAATTTCTTTGTTTCATGGGATGGCATCCCAGGGGTATGCTTTAGGGAGTGTAACAACATCTACACCATACAATATGCCTTGTCAGGATGTGTACACCTTTGATTTATTGAGCATGTGCTGCAACACCTCCTGGGTTTTTTCTTATTAGCTTTATTATCTTTTTCAAGAGCCAACACTAAAGGGTCAGAGAGTGGTCTAATTCCACAAGCCCTTTGCCACTCAGGGTGATTTCTAATGGTGAAAAACATGTCAGCATAAGTAACTTCATGTCACTTCTGCTCATGCCTAAGGAAAAGCATCAGATGTACCAAAGTGTTATAGTCCAACGTCCCTGATGGGGACCACTCCACCCCCTCCTCAAGTTTATAAAGTGGCCACCACTGTGTGTATAACTTAATAAGCTCTCTTTTAGTTTCTGTATCCCTATGGTCCACCAGCTCTTTCCAATATGCCAAAACATATCCCAAAGGACTACCTTTAGGAACCTCTTTGCTTTCACTTGCCTCCATACTGAAGATTCTTTTTCTCTCAATGCCTTTTAACCTTATCCAAGCTTTGGAGCTTCACCTAGCAGTAACTTGGTACAAAGATCTTCCACTTATACACTTATCTGACTGTGAGAGTCCGTCTGAGCCTCTCGTCTGTTTCTGCCCAACGACCCTCGCCTGAGGCCTGCGCTGGCCAGGGATGGGAGGAACGCCAAGTGACTGTTCCGCAGGTGATGCCTACCAGGACTGGTTTCTCATGACAACTAGTCACGGGGCGCTGACTCAACAAAGCTCCCACAGATGGAAGAACAATGGACTGGTCAGTATGGGCTGCCCTGCGTGTGTTCATAACAACAAAGATGGTTTGGTGTGCCTTGAAACGTCCTGTTTCCACCTGTTCCTCAGGGTAACGAGCTCCACATACAATAGTCCATAAATCTTCCCACCTTTTGGCCAGAAGCCACTCGCTTTGGGAAAGGACTATAAAAGTGACTTTCTCAGAGGAGACCCCCGAGATCTCCCCAGACAGCAACAGACATCTATTGGCTGCTCCACGAGGATTCGTCTGCCTGTCTTGGTAGCTATAATCCTGACCCCCCTTTTTCTCTCTCTCTCTCTCTCTCTCTCTTTCTGTCCCACTATGGCATTTTGGTTGGCACTAAATAAAGTGCATTTCTGTAAAAGTAAACTGGTTTTGTCCCCTGCTGTGTCTTTTGTGCTCTGAGATCCATAAAAGAACCCGTCACGACTCCCGCTCGGGTTGGGCGGATCGTGACACATGGCCAGGCCAGGTCCCGCTGCAGGAAAAGCCCCAGGCAGCCCCAGCACAGGGAAGAACACAAATACAGAGTGCCAGGGTGGGACCTGTGCCAGGGAGAGCCTGAGACAGCAAAGGCACCTTGGCAGCAGCAGCTCCCTGCAGGGCATGGCCAGAAGCGTCCCTTGGCAAGCTGGCCTGGTGGCCACCAGTGCAGAGCTGCTGCCTCAGGGGCATTTCTGGCTGGGCTCTGCAAAGCCATTTGTGCTCCAGGAACCTGACTGGGAAGCAATTGGCCCCAGCACCCTGGGGTCAAGATATTAATGACAAAACTGTTCATCCCTGCAGAGACAGGGCAGGTACAGAGGAAAGGGAAGAGCAATCGTGATGGCTGTGAGGTCACTGCCACTGCAGCAGCCTGGTTGGCCCTCAGCAGACATTCTGGCCACAAGTGCTGTGAGGCCACCCAGCACGTGAGAGAACCCACACAAGAGGAATTCTGTCCTTGGGGAGGGCAGGGGTTTCATCATGTCAGCTTGCACAAAGCTCCTGCTCTTGGAGCATTCCTGGCATGGGGCATCCACTTCTCTGGAAAAGCACTTGCAGTTTTGTGCCACTCTCATTGTAAAATATTTCCTTCTTCTAACAAATGTACATTTACTCTGATTCAGTTTCAGGATATAGACCCTTGTTCTGTCACTGCAAGTTTTGGGAGAGAATAACACTCTACATTTCTTGGACTTTGACCACTATGTTTCCATTTACAAAGATCTTGGAGAGGACCCAAAAATCTCCCAAGACTGGGTTTGGAGGCCTCATCACATCAGCATCAGGCAGAGGCTGAGGGTCCTGGGCTCAGTGGAGACTGACGACAGAACAGGAGTAGCCTGAGAGGGATTGAGGGGAGGGTCCACACATGGTGGAGCTTTTCTTCACTGTATAAAACAGCCTAAAAAAGAAATATTGGCCCCAGCCCCTGGGAAGAGCCCTGAGCAATGAGGGAGGGACAGGATCTGCCTTGCCAGGGGCTGGGGCTCAGGCCTTGGCCCTTTGCCTTCCTGAAACACATCCAGCTGTGCTCAGCACCAGAGACACCTTTCCCTGCTTTGTCCCCACCTGCCACCAGTGCCTCCAGTGTTCTGCTCTAACTGGGACCTGGAGACACTTTCTCAGTCCTGTTCCTCACTGGGATCTAGTTAAATATGAGAAACTTCAGTGCTTCAATCTCACTTGGAGCTCTTGAGAAGTTTTTTGAGCACACTCTCTCAGGGACTGAGTCTGATGCAAACAGCACCAAAGCCCTGAGAGGGTGATTCAAGTCCTTTTGCTGTGCCTGTGCTGCTGAGCTGGGCCAGGCTCCAGCACAGAGGCAGCTCCTGGCAAGGGCAGCGCTGCAGAGAGACAGCTCTGCCCAGGAGCAGCTCCTGTGACAGCCCAGCAGGGCTGGGGCACTGCCAGGGCATGGCAGGGACACGAGCAGGGCACAGGCAGAGCTCACAGTGCTCAGCACTGGCAGGGGCTGTGTCATGTCCCAGAGGGGGCTGTGGCACAGCAGCACCTCTGTGGCTGTGTCATGGAGCCAGAGAGCAGCTGTGATGTCAGAAAGGGGCTGTGTGACAGCACAGGGTGGGTTGTGTGAGGTCACAGATTGGGCTGTGACATCACAGAACAGGCTGTGATATTGCTGAGTGGGCTGTGACAGCGCTGGACGGTTGTGTGACACCATAGAGAGGGCAGTGAGGTCACAGAGGAGACTGTGCCATCATAGAGGGTGGCTCTGTGATATCAGACAGCAGACTGTGACATTACAGAGCAGCTGTGTGATGTCCCAGAGAAGGCTGTGGCATCAGAGAGTGTGTTCTGCCATCCCAGGGTGGCTATGTGACATCAGAGAGGGGCTGTGACATCCTGGAGCAGGATGTGACATCACAGAATGGCCGTGTGACATCCCAGGGCAGATTGTGTGACATCACAGCAATGACTGTGACTTCACAGATCACAGAGGCTGTGTGACAACACAGGGGCTATATGACATCACAGGGCAGTGTGACATCACAGGGTGCTGTATGACATCACAATGACTGTGTGACATCATAGGGTGCTGTGTGACATCACTGGGGGCTGTTTGACATCACAAGGATTGTGTAACATCACAGGGTGTCGTGTGACATCACAGGGGCTTTGTGACATCATAGGATGCTGTGTGACATCATAGGGTCTGTGTGACATCACATGGCTGTGTGACATCACAATGACTTTGTGACATCATAGGGTGCTGTGTGACATCACAGGGGCTTTGTGACATCATAGGGTGCTGTGTGACATCATAGGGTCTGTGTGACATCACATGGTTGTGTGACATCACAATGACTTTGTGACATCATAGGGTGCTATGTGACATCACAGGGGCTGTGTGGCATCATAGGGTGTTATGTGACATCATAGGGTTCTGTGTGACATCACAGAGCTGTGTTACATCACAATGACTTTGTGACATCATAGGGTGCTGTGTGACATCACAGAGCTGTGTGACATCATAGGGTGTTGTGTGACATCATAGGGTGCTGTGTGACATCACAGAGCTATGTGACATCATAGGGTGTTGTGTGACATCATAGGGTGCTGTGTGACATCATAGGGTGCCATGTGACATCACATGGTTGTGTGACATCATATGGTGCTGTGTGACATCACAGGGTCTGTGTGACATCATAGGGTGCTGTGTGACATCACAGAGCCCTGTGACATCACAGGGCTGTGTGAGGTCACTGGGGAGGTCACTCTGCCCCGTTCCCCCCTCACAGTCCAACGCTGTTCGTGCACAGGGGGGTCCCCTGTCCCCCCAGGTCTCCCCGCCCCCCATGCCGCAGCCTCCCCCAGAGGATGTTCCATGAGATCGACCCCAGAGCCTGACACGGGAACAGGGGCCGGGCCCTGGGGGTGGCACAGGGGGACAGGGACCCCCTGGCAGCGTCCCCGTGTCCCAGGGCCAGAGCCTGGGCCAGGGCTCCTTCACCCTGTAATGAGCCAGGGGCTGAGAGCATTTAAAAAATCCCCAGCACGGGATCAGCAAAAACCAGATTTAATGTTAAGCTACAGCACTACTCCTTGGCAAGAGTCACCCTACTCTTGGACTGGACACTTCAGGCACACCAAGGAAGCAAAGCAACAACAAAACCAAACAAAATCCAGTCAATCAAACCAGAAATGAACCGAGAACTGTCCATGTGTGTGTGCTCAGGTGGGTGTGACAAAAGGACAGTGAGGGCAAGGATAAAAGGAATGCGGCCTCAAAGCCCAACAGAGCTCAAACTTAACAGGACTTAACTTATACCTTAACCTTAACTTATACTTTGATCTTCACAATTTAACAAAAGAACAGCACTTAACAGTATTTAACCTAACTTTTAACCTATGACTATAACAATTTAACAGAGGAATAACACTTAAGAGTATTTAACTTAGATTATAACTTATATTAAACTTAACTTAGGAAAAGAACAACACTTAAAACCATTTAACTCAGCTTACATCTTGTCCTGGGGTGACTTTATGATGCTGCATTGTATCCCCATGCATCTGTTTAGCCCAGAAAGAAGTTTTACACCTTTAAGATTTGAGAGTGAAGTGGGTGGAAAAGGAGAAGCAGTGGAATGTCTGAGGCAGTTGCTTTCAAAATCTGTAGATAAGAGCTTCAGCTTTCCTTCTCCTGACTGTGTTGTCTGCAGCATGGATGGGCAGTGAGAGAGAGCTCTCCTTTGTTTTTACTTGTTGAGAATTGGTTAGAAAGCCATGGACACAACTGTGGATATGGCTCGGCTGAGGCCTTGTTGCAGGAGAGCAGCTCCTGCTAAGTAGTAGCTAGGCCTTGCTCTTAAGCAGATTTTGCTGAGCAGCAGTGTTTGCTTTTAAGAGACTTTTGCAAAAGCAATACAGCTAGCATAATTTGCAGAGTTAGTCGATAAGTAATACATATGTCCATTGTTCAATCAAGGCCTTAACTTCCAGGGAAGCACGTAGCAAGCGAGGTATAACCCTGGGACGGATACTATATAGCAATAAGTATAAGGGAAGTAGGAGCAGTGGGATAGCACGTATGCTTTTTGGCTAGAAATTCAGTAGGCGTGATTATCGCACACTTGCAATAACCAATAATAAGAGAAGGCGTACATAGTAAAAACCAATAAGATTGTACTAATATGAATAATGCTGATTTATGCTATGTTGGGCTATAAAACTGTCTTATGCTCTCAATAAAGTGGGATTATGCTTTATCAATCACATTGATTGTCTGGCTGATCCCCTCGCTATTCCTCCACGAGCGGCTCCGCACCCCCGCAGTGGCGCCCGAACAAGTGGCTTCCGACCCTAAGGCCTTCTAACCATAGGGCTCGTTCCACCGCAGCGCTGGAGGTAAGCGAGTGGGGAAGCTCCAAGTTGCAGCGCTTGGAGGGCAAAGATTCCTGTATGCTGGCATACTGCTGGTTTCCGTGCCTGGGTTCTCCACATTCCAGAGGCTCGCCGTCCTGATTCCGCCGCCGTACAGCGTTCACACGACTGTGGTAAAGGCTGCAATGTAATGTGCGCACGCAAATTAAGTTTTGATTCCTGAGCTGCCCCCTTCGTTAGTTTAAAAAACTAAAACAAAAAAGGGGGAAATTATGGCTAAGCAGACAGAACAAGCGGCTTTTAATTTATTTAAATGCTTTTTAGAAAAGCTAAAGGTGGAAATAGATTATAAGAAGGACTTATTAAAGTTATTAGACTATGCTAGGGAGAAAGGATTTTTTATTGCTCCTGAGGAGCTTTTTACAGTTGAGGAGTGGAAAAAAACTAGGAGATTGTTTAGCTTGGGAGGTCATGTGGAAAGATAAGACGGCTAAAAGGCTAGTTTGGCCTTGGCAGGCTATCTTTAACTCTTTTGAAGCATATCAGGCTGAGAAAAAAATTGCTGCTGTTGAATCCGTACGTTTAGATGGTAAACCTCTTGCTGCAGAGCGAGCTACACAAGCTGGTATGTATGTTTTTGGAGAAAATAATCTTCCAGATCCACCAACTCTGTCACAATTTACAATGCCACAAAAATCTGTTTCTAACGCAGCTGTTCAGTCTCCTGTATCAGAGCCTTCTGCCTCTCCCACAGACATAACAAAGCAGCAAACTGAGCAAGTTTCAGATAAGGAAGTTGAGGAAAAAGCAAAGATAAAAGTAGAAATTGAGGCTAGAGATTGGAATAAATTCATGGGGGAAGCAATAGCAGCTGGGGACCAAAATTTTGTTGCAAAATTACAGGGAGACTCAATAGTTAAACAGCAGGCATTTCCGGTTACATATTCTCCTACTGCAGAAGGCATGCAGGTAACAATAGCTCCCTTGGATTGGAAGTTGTTAGTGCAATTACATAGTACAGTAAATGAGGCAGGAATACATGGGGAGCCTACAAAACAAGTGCTTAATTATATTTGGGGTTCAGGACTATTGTTACAAGAGGACATGAAAAATGTTTTTAAACTAATTATGACACAGTCACAGTTTATGCTATGGCAGGCTCATTTTCAAGCTTTATGTGAAGAAGCTGCACGTGTTCAAAGGGCACCTAATGATCCACTTAGGGGAGTCACAATGAACAGATTTATGGGAATAGGTCAATTTGCCAGGATAGACGCCCAAGCATTATTGGGCCCAGATATAGTAAAGGAGGCAATGCGATTAGCTAGGGCTGCATATGATTTAGTTAGAACTGAGAGAGGAGAATTACCATCCTATATGCATATTAGACAAGGTCCACAGGAGTAATTTTCTAGTTTTGTGGACAAGCTTACTGCTGCAATAGAGAGAGCAGGAGTACCTCAATATATGCAGGGGCCACAGCTTAAGGAATGTGTTATACAAAATAGCAATGCACAAGTAAGATCGATAATAGCTACATTATCAGGTGATTGGACTGTAGTGGATTTGTTAGATCGTATGAGTAAAATTCCACAAGGAACTCAAGCTATGTTAGTTGAGGCTGTTAAGGATTTAACATTAACTCTAAAAGGCAGGCAGTCTCAGGATCAAGCTTTTGCTGTTGCTGCACTTGAGCCATTAAAGCCACATAAATTTCAGACTGCTGACAAGTCTCACTCCAATGTGAGGTGTTTTCGATGTGGGCGGAATGGCCACATACAACGAGACTGTCAAACTACAAATGTTTGGTGCTGTATCTGTCAGCATAACTCACATTCCACAGCCGAGCGTGAGGGGACGTGGCGCGAAGACACCGACTGTGTACCAAGTCACCCAAGTACCTCCAGTAGCCCCTCCTTGTTCCCTGCCTGCAAACGTCAGCCAGCCACTGCAACAGGTTCCTGCTCCCTGCCGGTGAACTTCAGCCAGCCACAAAGAGGGAGCCTCAGCCTGGACTTGGCAACTGCAATAGACATTGTACTTAAAGACTCTAAACCTTTAAAGGTTCCTTCTGGGGTTTGTGGAGCTTTAATTTTAAATGGACAATCTTATGGAGCTTTATTATTGGGACAATCTTCAACTATTTTACAGGGACTAACTGTTGAGCCTGGAGTTATCGATGTGGATTATACAGGTGAAATTATGATTATGGTTCATACACGTTTTCCTCCTCTCAGTATTCCTGCAGGAAGCCACATAGCTCAGCTGATTCCACAACAGCAGCTGATTAAGGAGGCCCAAGGACCACTGCGAGGAACTGGTGGATTTGGATCTACAGGAGGTTTGGTATTACTTACCCTTACAATGGATCAGCACCCTGTTGTGGAGGCTATATTACATTTTGCTCAACAGGAAAGGCGACTTCGAGCCTTATTGGATACAGGTGCTGACATTATTACCATTGTTGCTAAGCGTCATTGGCCATCTGATTGGCCACTGCAAAATCATCTGGAGGCAGTTGAAGGGGTTGGACATGGATTTTACAAAAACTGGCTACAATTATCTCTGAAAGAGCTGTTTCTCGGAGAGTGGAGGATGTACCCACTGACATTACTGTTTTACAGGGAAAAGATCACCTCATGGGTGCTCTCACACAGCTCACAGCAGATCATCAGACACTTGTTTTGGAATGGCTTTTTACATCTGTGCAACCTAGGACACAAGGACCTGCTGAGGTACAATATATGGGTAGAGGTTACGTGTGTGTTATTGCTCCCACAGGACCCATTTGGGTACCCAGAAAATGGATTCGTCCATTGACTGATGACAGAGGCTGCACCTCCTCCACCTCAGACCCAGGATGAAGAGGAACAAGAGGAGAGAGAGCGACTGAGGGATCATCTGGCAGTACAACCCTTAGTCCAACAACTCGAGACTCTTCTGAAGAGGACCATTTCTGATTTGGAAGTTTGCTATTTACCAACCTTCATTATTTGCTGATCAAATTGGACTGGGAAAGAGACAATGTTTAAGCTGTAATAAAAAATGTAAGAGAGGTGCATGGGTATTGATAAAATGTGGTAGATGTAAGGAAAAGTGTTGGTTACATCAAACACACTTATGGCAACCTGTGTCTTGTTTGTACTGAAAAACTGCAACATACTAATTGGCAGCAAGAGGCTTTGGCATTAATTGACACTCATTTTTCCTCAGGAGGTGAACAACGTGATCGCCAGCAACCTTCTCTTGTAACTGTAGGATATGTTGTTGAAAATTGTAAGAACAGGTATCGATTGTTAGTACGTTGGTGTCACTTGTTTGCTATCCAACAGATAGAGTGGTTTGCTGCTACAGTAGTACTAAAATCTGTCTGTTCTCGGGATATCCCAGATATTACACGTCACTGTTGTATACCAGAACATCAATGGGATGATGTTATTAAGGGGCATCTTCAGCCTGAATCTAGGCATGGTAATCTTAGAGATGCTAATTGCTTCCTTCATCCCGACTGAAGCATGGATACCAACACAACCCAAAACTAATGTGTGGGTTACCCTGGCAAATAAGACTGGGCAAGATGCTATATGCCTGTCTTTATCAACACCAGGTAATCCTTTTTCTACATGCTTGGTTGGTATCCCACTTGATTTCTGGCCATGTCCTGATGCACTTTCAGTCTGTAACATTTCAAATCCGAAGAACAATGTTAATTTTTGGGACTTATGGGTTCCATATTTAAGGCATGCATCTTTAGAACCCCAAGAATTGGAATTGATGGGGTCAGTTAGAGCTGATGCATGTGTGATGTTCAATTACTCTAGAAAATCTTTACATCAGCCAGACACAGTTTTGGTAAATGCATCTCTTTCAGTGTATCGAAATGCTTCACTGTGGTGCAATTATACTTCTGCTACTATCTCAGAGTCCACAAACACTCCTTTTGCTTTGCCGCCAAGTGTGTTTTTGATTTGTGGGGACAGAGCTTGGCCAGGCATACCATCGAAATTGAGGGGAGGACCATGTACCTTAAAAGACTTACCTTGTTTATTCCTAATGTGTCAATGATTTTACGAGCACGCCGAAGACATCTTCGCATTAAAAGATTGGCTCATGCTTACAAATCTGACTGTCAGAATAATGTCAAATTTTGGTCAACTGCACAAATTATAGTACCATCTATTCTTACTCCAGGTGCTGCTAGTGCAAGAGCTTTATCTCAACTTGATAAACTTGGCTGTTGGTTAGTGAAACAGACTAATGCTACCTCTATAGCTCTATCACAACTTTTGACTGACGTTGATTCTGTTTGTCATGCTACTTTGCAAAACCGAGCAGCTATAGATTTTTTGCTTTTAGCACAAGGACATGGATGTGAAGACTTTGAAGGAATGTGTTGTATGAACCTTTCTGATCATTCTGTGTCCGTTCATAAACAAATAAGTGATTTGAAACAGCTTACTACTCACTTGCAAGTATACACTGGATTAGGTTTAACTGATTGGCTAAAGTCATTACATTTGGGGCCATGGCTGACATCTCTTTTACAGCACCTTATAATAATTGCACTTGTAATTGTGGTTGTACTTCTGCTTGTTCTGTGCATTTTTCAATGTTTGCAGAAAAGCATGACACGTATAGCAGAGTCTGCCATGAGTCATGCTTTTCTTGCACAAAATAAAAAAGGGGGAATTGTTGAGAATTGGTTAGAAAGCC
>NW_027635407.1:0-34219 GCF_903797595.1 Erithacus rubecula | reverse complement strand
TCTTCTGGGTTTCTGAGGAAAATGTGTTTTCTAGCAATGAAGAACACTGGTGAAAAATAGTCAATCTGTTACAGCAGGTCTTGGGATTTCTAAAGTGTGAATTCTGGTGCTGGAAGCTGGGGTCTCATGTGCCCTTGCCCTCAAAGATGTTGTTTCCTACAAGGGCCAGTAGCAGAGAGCCCCCAGAGAGCTGGGCTTTGCAGTTTGTGGCTCTTTCAGCTCTGGTCCTGCCCTTGTTTTTCATGGGGGGACAGCAAGGGATACCTCCTGAGCTGTTCCCTGGCTCTTGACCCTCATCTCACTGTGTGAAGCTGTTGGCCAGCTGACTTCTACACTCTCCTCCTGGGGAGCAACTTTTACCATCCAGCTTTTGCCAGCCCACTCTTGTAGACTGAACTGTGGCTGCTGACAGGTCAGGAGCATTTCTCAAGGTAACCACTGAGATTCTTGTTTGGAGAAACATGAGAAACCAAAAGGTCATGTATTAAATGTTATTACTTCTCTTCTCTCTTCAGCTGCCTTTACAAATGTTCCTTCTCTCCAACAAAAGCAATAACACCTGTAACAACACTTGGAGATGTCTGTGATCAGTGTTCATATGAGCCATGCTTCTGTATTACCTCCTCTTCCTCTGCCTGGTTTGATGCACTTTTCCCTTTCTTCCTGCTTTCTTTTATATCATTATTTTCTCCTATCAGTGCAAATATTTCTTTCCCCCAGTGATTGCAAAAGCTCTAATTGGTTGTACCTTCAGGTTGTACCTTTCCTCTGCTGATCATCAGCAAACTGTACCTTTTTCACTTATGGCTTAGGCAGAAATTGTGTCAGGCTTCATCAGCTTTCCTTTATCTGTGATGAAGTTTGAGTCAACCTTCACTCATGACTCCTCTGGAAGCATCACCCGGAGCTTTTTCTGAGACTCTTCCATTTCCACAGGCTCTTGGCTGAGGGTTTGGAGTGAAATCAGAGAAAGGCACCAGGACAAGGGGGAGAAAGACATGCTCAGAGACTGTGTCAGGGAATGAGACATTTATTTTTTCTTCTGTGAAGATTTTCCCCAGCCCCCTTTGTGCTGCCAGCGGGGCTTCTTCCTGGGCTGGGGAGCATCCAGGGGCCTGGGAGCCTTCCTCTTTGAGTGGCTCTGTGACCCCACAGAAAAGTGGTCCTGTCTGGGAGTGGAGGGGCTGTGACTGGAACCCTGGGCAGAGGGACCTGTGGCCACTCTCTGCCCTGGCTCCTCCTGGGGATAGATCTGCTCTCTGGGGATGGGGACAGAAGGGAAGTGGCTGGGACCATTGTGGGCTCCAGCTGGACCCAAGCCCCAGCTCGAGCTGTTGGAGCTAGAGGTATCTCCAGGGTCATCCCCCTTATCCCTGGCAGCAAGGGAGTGCAGCAGGTCCCTGGCCCTCTCACTGCACCAGCTCTCAATGAGACAGATGATGCTGTGGACCAATGGTCCTGTATGCTCCTGTAGTAAATGTTGCAGCCTCTGGATCAAGACCTCTGCGACAGGGCCATGGATGCACAGGCTGTGCAGGATGCTGCTCTCTGCACTCTCCACCAGCCACCACTGATTCCAGTATATCCCCACCAAACGCTGGTGCAGCCAGGTCTGCACTGGGTCCAAGAGATGCTGTTCTTGGCAAAAAAGTCCTGCCCAGACTTCAGGCAGGAGGCCACCCACAGCCCTTGGGTAACAGGGGCTGTTTTTAGCCAGGCCACTGGCAGCTGTCCCTGCCTGGCTGCTGGACTCAGATGGCCATTCCATGTCCTCATCCGTATCCCTGTCCATGTCTGTGTGTCACAGATGCCTAGGGAAGAGCTGAGGACCACGGGCCTCAGCAATCATCCTCGTCAGCAGTCCAGGACCAAGCCAGTCTGACCAGGCTGTGCTGGCACCTTATACAGCAGCGAGGGGCGTGATGCTGCAATCATCTCCTCTGATGTCACAATCATCACTTGGTAGCATCATCCTCTGTCACCAGTGATGACACAATTGAATGTGACCATTGAAATATGTCAGTTACAGACAGCGTATTACGTAAGACACGAGGTCACAATCCACCCCCTGGTGATGTCACAAAGGACATGGAGGCCTTGAATGTGAGTTTAGGCCTCTCAGTTGTCCTCACACTTCACCTTCTCCAGTACAATGCCTGTCAAAATAAACAACTCAGTTCTGGTCATCTTCTTCCCCATTGATTCCATCTAGATACATCTGGTCCCAGGTTTGGGGTTTTGCACGGCATTATTTGGCCAATGTCAAATTTGAAGTTGATGGTGCTCTTCTTTTGCAAGATTCCCTTTCCCAACATGTCCTCCAGGTTTCCTGTTCATGCTGGCCATCACTTGGGCAACTCTCCTTCACAGATTGTGAAATCCAGCTGTTCTTCACAATGCCAATTGAAACTTTTCCTGGCTTCCTGCATCAGCCTGTGCTGCAATTTCTCATGGTCATTAATGGAGCTGTCTGCAACCTCATCAATTTTCTTCAGCCATAAATCCATTAACACAGGTCTGATGATTTGATTTTAAATGATGTTGCTGTCCTTTACACTGGTTACAAAAAACCCCTAAATGTTCTAAAATGGGCAGCAGAGTAAAGTGAGAGTGAAAATGTAAGTATAGATTTTCAGTTCTGAGGGTTTGTTTGTGTTTCTATGTACGTGCTCATAAAATGTTTTCACAGACATTAGAGCAGCAGAGGCTCCTTTTAATGTTTCCCTAACAGGGGTGTGACATCCAGGTTGATGTACATCCTTTTGGGTTGTTGAATACTGAATTTTATTAGCAGCTTAGAAAATAGGAGCACAGTAAGTCTTGTATTGCTGCACGTGAAACTCAGGCAACAGGAAAAAGGTTCTTTTATGAGTACATCCCTAAATTTCCATTAGTACTTGAAATTATTAAAGAAATAGAAATAGAAAGATTTATGTTTCTTACATAATTCTTTAGAAGAAGAGTGCTTTCATGATTTGTGTTAGTAACATTTATAAAGGAAAGCATAGTGACTGTACTGAGTAAAGGACATACAGTTAAATCACTTCAATTCTACTTTTTATGGCATGATGAAATTGTGAATTATGTTCATTTTCCTTGCATTTAAAGGCTGGAACAAATGTTGAAGGCTTAGTTACAGGGAGTGTGTCTACAGCTATAACTTTCTTTGTGCCATCATGGCTTCCTTGGATGCAGGTTCACTGTCTGAATTGTGCTGGCAGGGTCTGAAGCACTGTAGGTTGTGCCTGGAGTTCAGATGAGCATCTTAGGGTGATCCAAGAAAGGCTGGCTTCTCTCTGGTCCACATTAAAATAGGCAGCAAGGTCTGATTAATAGGGCTGCTAACTTTGTACCCATGAGCTTGGATTCTAGTACAAACTGGTTTTGTTTCCGTTTCTATCCTCAGGAGAATATTTGTCTTTTTTTGTAAAGCTGTTTCAGTCGTTTAGGTGAGTAGAATAGATGGGATTGCTGTAGTTATGGAGCTCAATCTCTTTCTTCTCCATGTGTGTCTTGTAGATAAATATGCATAAAATGTGAAGAATGAGGCTTCAGGACATAAGCCAGATACTCATTTGTGCATGTGAAATAGGATTAATGAGTGACCAGCCTTGACTGGAAGCTCAAGTGCAAATCAATTTACAAAATGATAAAGCAAGAACATCCTTAATGAACAAATCAAGCATTCTGAAGCATTTTAGTTTGCCTACAGTTCTTCTCCCTTTAAAAATTTTTCTTGGGAAGGCCATGTTCAATGGCACAGAAACAGTAATGCTGCATTTATGACAGTCATTGGCAAACATCACAAATCAATCTGCAGCAACTAAATTCAGGGTTCCACACCGCCAGAACTCTCCTGCATAGGTGTGAGGTGAGCTAATGGAGCTCTTCCTGCCAAGGAAGGCACATGGAGATGTGCAGAGTTGGACACTGTCCTACATCTGGAGAACACAGTCTTATGAGGTGTCACTGTGCTATTTGTGCTGGTCACTCAGTGAGGCAATGCATTAAGCTGGAGATTGACTATTATTCATTGTGCAATCATTACCAGGCAAGCCATGAACATAATTTATTGTACATTCTGCTGGACAAGGAGTGCTCACTGCAGTGCTCTGCTGATCCTGGTGATCCTGAGGAATTTAATGTTCAGCTGGGACACATGAGCCCATGCCACGAGTCTGCTCACACAGTGTTGTGGGACTCATAGTTATGTCCACAGCTCCTCTTTTCCCCCACATCCCAAAGGAAGCAGCACTGTGATTGTGTCTGTGCTCTTCTCACCAGAGTGACTGAGGAGAAATTTACTGCTAAGGCAATTCTAACTTATATGTCTGTCACTCCTACTGAATGTTCAGTGAAAGATTAATCTCTTGAGGTAGGTTTCTATGCACATTGCAGGAAAAGCTGTGTGACACTTATTACAATGTGCAAACCTTGATTCTGTGCAGGCTTGAGATGGATAACAGTAGTCCCATGTATTTGTAGTTGAATATCTATTGAATCAAGTCCTCTATGACTTATTTTTGGTCAAAGGACATTTCACTTTATCAGCTGGGATCAACTTGCACTGGAGTAAGAGATCTTCAACGAGACAGAGAGTTTCACAAATAGGATCTTTCTTTTTTTAACTTTTGTTTCAGCACTGAATTAATTTTTCAAGGCAGCTACCAGAGCAGGAACATACTCTATAGTAAGACCTGGTAAAGTTGTATTGCATTAATAAACACATCAATTATTCACAGAGCCACTTCTGAAAAACTCTTGGAGCAACTGACTATTTGTAAATACATGGCTGAGCAGACACAGGATGCTGCTGCTAACAGAACACTACTCATTTAATTAGCATTTGGATCTGGTCTTGAAATAAATAAGCAAATACAAGTTTGACTTGTGGCTAAAACCATATGAAAGATCCAAATTACATCACTGACATCTTTAGCAACAGCTTGAGGTCTGAGCAGGTCTGTTGTTCAAGATTCTCAGCCTATGTAATCCCTTTTCCTCAGCAGTGTAATAAATGCATGATACCTGGCAAGAAGAAATAAAAGGCATCTCACCATGGCAGAATATTCTTGTGTTTGCTGTGACTGGGGATTAAGCATCAAAGTACTTCAGGGTTTATCAGAAATTATTTGCAGTGTTTAAGAGGGCACAAGATGCGACAGGAATTATTGAAAACCAGGGATTATGCCCCACTGAGAGGGCAGTTATTCCTCTACTGCATCTGGCACCACTGTCAGTCCACATGGCAGGCTCAGCAGGGAGGAGTGATGCAGGGCCAGAACCTCTGCTTATCTGTACCATTGAAAGGAAGGCTGCTGACTTCAGTGGTGCCAGAGACTGAAAATTCACTGAAAATTCACTCATTCCTACAGCCAGTGTCTGTAGGCTTGGATTGTGAGGCACACAGGTCATTCAGATCCTTTTAGAAATTATTTTGTACCAATGGAAAGCAGCTAATGATTCCCCAGGGCTTTTAGTTTGACATTGTTCACACTTTAAATTTAATTTTACAGGAAATAGGAAATAGTTTCTTTTTGCTCATGCACTAATCTCTCCACCATATGGAGATCCAGTTCATTTATTTGGGTCAGTTTTTGAGTCATAATGTTAGAAATGTTTGGGTTTTTTCAGCTGTATGGTTAATATAAAGATACACATTTAATAATAGTGAATATTGGCTATTTTCTTAGTGGCTTAGACATGTTAAAAACCACCAATTTATCCAAAGCTTGGTGGATATAGGAAAAACATGTTTAATATATTTACTCATTAATTTAGTATAATTAAATTTGGGAAGAATTTTTTGTAATAACAAAGATACGTATTTCCCACCAGCAGTTAGACATGCATTTCTATGGGTGAACTGCTCATCAGTCTGACTCACTTGGTGAAATGAAGACCCAAATACACAAGTGTCTTTACCATTTCTACCTATATTTCTGCTTTTATGTATAAGGCAGGAAAGGTCAGAAGAAAGCCAAATCAAGATTTAGTCAGTAACTTTTTTTTTTCCTATGAAATGGAGAGCTTTTTCTTAGCTTAGCATGGTTGTATAGTGTAAGTCTTACTGTTCCATATCTCTTTATCTAGGGTTAATAATAACTCGTTGCTGCTATGGAATGAACTGTATGTAACACTGGAATTGCAGCTGTGGGTGTAGGAGGAGGTCAAAGGCTCGTGGTTATGGACAGCTCACCACCCATTAACTCTTCATAATTGAAATAAAATTGTCTTTAAATGAGCTGGTTTTGTGCATAACATAGAACACAACCACACCACACCACCACCACTATGTATCTCTCAAATGAAATACAGCAAATTTGGGTATTTGGTGGAACTGAAGATTGAGTAAGAGACTTTTGGTAGCATCCATGCAAGGATGAATCCACATTAATTCATCTATATAATGTTTCTCCTTGATATCATACTCCTACCAAAGCACTTGGGATGCTTATATGTAATCTTAAGCTTGCAAGACAGCCCCAAACGGTCAAATTTCAGATCTTGGGAGCAGGATCTTATCATTCTGAGAATGAGCTTCATCATTTTAGTTATGTGTTAATGGTGTTGCAGCTGGGCTAACATTTCACTGGTGAGACTGCAATCCATAATTAGTGAAACAATTATTTTGCATATTAGGAACGTTTTCTTGGTTCACATAGGGTACAAAAATTGTAGATTAGCAAATTAGTGGAAAATGTCAACAATCTAAGCAGTAACTTGGACACAACAACTTCTCTGGTGCCTGAGGGTCTCTTTAGACGTGAGACCTCCTCAGAGAGGACATGCAGATTGTCAGGAGTCTGGGTTCTCTCAGAGTCACCGGCAAGAAAGCAGCTTGACACAACCTTGTGTTGTTTCAAGGCTGTTTATTTATCTTATCTTCCAAAATGTTTCAGCCAGCCCAGCACAGGTCCACTCTGCAAGGCAACCGTTACAGAATTGCCCTTGGGCAGGCTGTGCCAAATTTTTACACCTAAAACTACGTATTCAATATTTACAAATTCTTTCCAATGCCATGCAATCTCTTTACAATGTCCAGTTCTTTCCCCATCCAAACTGTGGCTCCCAGGATGCAACTTCAACATGGAGGGCATGAAGAAGAAGGAGGAAGAAGCCCACCACACCCAGGATCCTCCATCTTGACCACATGGCCCTTAATATAAACAATTCAAAAACCTACTTATTATACAATCTAATATTCTAATTTATACTCTACTCACTTTCATATTCATTGCTTCTTCCCCCAGTGTTGGCAAACCTTACCAAGGGCTAAATCCAGCCCCTGCGACTCTTGGACATTACTCAGGGGTCTCAGAGGGGTCTGCTAGGGGGGTTTTTGCATCCCCAGAAGAGCCAGGGAGGTACCCTGGACTCCCACAAAAGAGAGATTTCCATCAACCAGAATATTCAAGGTGTTTATAGTTCTACTAAATTTTTCTACTAGAAATGAGGGGCTGGGACATCTTTCCATTTCCTATATAACTCACAAAGTCTGCCTGACTGCAGTACAGTCTTGGAAGAGGTTCCTCATCCTAAATCATGTCAGTGCTAAGTGTGCTGGAAGATCAAGCACAGACAGCCAAGTCTCGCATCTCACAATTGCGTAAATATTTTCCCCGATCCTCAAAGCCTCACACACCTGACAGTGCCCATCCTTTGTTACAGGGAATGGCTTTCCTGATGCCCTTTCCCAGACCTTCCAATGAGATTTTGAGACAGCTACAACCTGAAAATGGTGGGCTACTTCCCTGAACTCCAAGAAGAAAGTGATGCAATCCTATCTCCCCAGAGATGCATGGCTGTGAGGATGAGGTGATATCCCAGCTGTGTCCCAAAGGCACACTCAGCCTTAGCATCTTAACTCATGCAAGAACACTCACAGTTCAAGCTCTATGTGCTTAGGCCTGGATCTTTAACTGAGTTACCAGCACGATGATTCAATCACTAAATACAGCCTACCATGCTTACAGCTCTTTATAATATATTATCTCTCCGGCTGATTTGTTAGAAAGCCAGCTAAAGGCAAGGAATCATCCCAAGTGAATCTGGTCCTTCAAAAACCTCTTTAAATGGAGAGACTCAGAGGCTTCTGCTAAGTTCAGTTAATTATGTCTGTTTATTTCCATTTCTAACTTTTAGTCTGCTCCTTTTTGCAAAATAGCCTCCAAAGTTTCATGTGTACTGTGGTTCCCTGTTGATTGAAATGAATACCTAATTAAAATTAAATTAATACTTAATTTAAGAGGCATGATGGCTTTGTTAATGGGATCACTCCACATGCATGGCTAATTTAAGAAATGAAAATTACTTTTATGCTGTTAGCCTTACCAGGGGTTTTTAATTTTCTCAAGACTGAAAAAAACACACCCCTTTTTTTTGTTTAGCTACTTAGACATATTTTTTGTCTAAGAATATATGCATATATATATATATATATATATTAGGTTATATATATATTAATCTATATTTATTCCCACAAAAATTTCTGCTGAATCAGACATTGCAGAACACTTTCAAGGGGAGGAGGAAGAATTTGTGTGTGCATGGGAACCAGAAATAAATGAATTGATAACTTGGAGTAAAAACTGTCACTTAGAGAATGAAACAGTTCAGAATATGTGAAATCTTTGGCACAGTTTGGATATGTACCAAATGTACAGCTACAGACAGTGTCCCAGTCTGAGGTTCTTCCCTTGCCCCAAGATCACCCCAGAGGGACATGAAGGTGGTTCAAACCCTGGTTTTCTCTGAAGCAGCCGAAGAGAGATTGCTGGAGACAGTTTTCTCTTGTTCCAAGGATTGTTTATTGTTTCATATCTCAGGGACTTTTTGCCTGGCCAGCAGGATCTGCTCAGCCTGGTATCCATGGTGGAATCTGCCTGGTGAAGGCAGGGCTTATCTTATATAGTTTAAATTACATGCTACATGTTTACAACAATTTTCCAATACAGTACAATTTTATTAAATGGTCCAGCCCTGACCACATCCAATCCAAGAGTGCCAACGTGTCACCCAACATGGATGACAGGGAGAAGAAGGAGGAAAAGGTGTCCACCCCCCAAATTCTCCATCTTGGCCACGTGTCCGTTATCGTAAACATTCCAAAAACCCTATTTATCTACATTCTAAAAGTCTAATTTACACTTCACTAATTTTGGTGACCTGTTTCCATTCTCTTTGTGCTGACAACTTCCCTCAGGGGTTAGAATTCGGTGCCTGTGACACCAGGGTCTCACTCAGGAGTCTTTGAGACCCTTGCCAGGGGGGTTTTGAGACCCCCAGGGAGGCCAGGGGTACCCCCTGGGCTCCCACAGACAGAAATTTTATATGGGGGAAAGAAAAAAAAAAAAACAATCAACCCTGAAAAGTATTTTTCGTGTGTATCATGAACAGTTGAAATCTTGGCAAAGCAATTGCTATCTCCAGTTACTTAAACAAAAAAATTAAAATTGCTATACTTTAATCATAATTACATTTGCTGAAATTACATATTGCATTTTATTGCTTATTGATTGTATTTTTTCATTGGTATCCATATTATTTCTTTAAAAACATTTAAAAAGACAAGAATATTTACCTCAATATATTATTTCATTTTAGTGGTTTAGCAAAGACACCATCATGAAAAGTTCAGTGTAAATATACAGAGCACAAATGGACCTGTGCTTTTAAATTACATTTTCCGGGAGTTCAGACAAGCTAACAGGCCAATTGTAGCATTCATAATGATCTCCTGTGTTAATAATTTCAGGAAAAAAAAAATTAGCCAGATATTTTTAAAACTTATTCCCAAAGTACAGTGTGACAAGGTAATTTCTAATTTAGAGTAATTAAGATCATTACTGGCCAACATGTTTATGCAGATTTTGTAGCTGCCTGAGGTTAATTTTTCCTGGTAACATATTTCCTCCAATTTTAAAGATGCTTTAAGGATTTTGAGCCCCTTTTCATAGTCATAATCTACTACTCTCATGAGTGTAGGAAAACAAATGAGAGATGGAAGAGAGAGCACAGCAGAAAAAGATATAAGACCTAGAATGGGAACTCACAGATATAAAAAAAGGACAGCATATTTAGCTAGAGAGGTCTTTGAAACTATGTAGTTTTGAAAGGCTACCAAGAAATGCAAACAATAGGCTGATTCTGCACTAGTGAGAAAAATTCTCCTTAGAGATATGACTGCTTAGAGCTGTAACTGCTTAGAACTGTAACAGTATACAAGACTAAACTGTGACAACAATGATGACTTCAATAACTTCAATAAACTACTTGCTCAAGCTTCATGACTTCACACTTCAATGCCTTATACATCTCTACTCAGATGCTTTGCCTTCAATAAATGACTCAGACTTCTTTTTACTCAAGCTTTAGCTGTTTACTTGAATTACTTCTACGCCCCTTCCACTATTGAAGTCCCATCTCTCAGTCCCAGCACATGAGACTCATTCATTTATCTTTGCAGGAGAGTTGGACAACACCTGTGTCTATTTTTATATTTATGTGTTTCATGATGCATTAAATAATTCAGATTGTTCAAGGTAGTTTTGACTAAAGCTATTGAAGATCAGAATGGATCTTGTTTTGCCTGTCCTGCTTTGATATGGAGGCAATATTAGAATCTATATTCTTTGATAATAAGGTTCTGCAACATGGACAAAATTCTGTTCAATCAAAACATCAACTTATGTTTCCATTTTATTCCCTGAAAATGTATTTCTTAAGCTGTAAATGACCAGTCAAACTTCACTGCTTGTATAACTTGCTGTAAGTATCTCAGGTTTTTGAGTATTGCATGGCATTTAGCAATGCATGACAGTGGAGTGCTGTAGCACTTGCTGTATTCCTGTACATGTGTTTGTGCATTTTGCCTGCACCGAGGCAGAGGATAAGGAATTTTCAACTGATTTGCATTTTCCTCATGGACTTTTGGTGGAATGGGGATTGCAGAGGTGGGAAAAAAGATCCAACAGACCAATTTTCCCTTTGGCATTATCTTTACACATGCTGAAGCCACATTACCTTGCATTGCTGCAGGGCTCTAAAGGAAGAGCAATCAAAATCTTTTGATTGACTCAAGAGAAACAAGTTGGCATTTTTACATGTAGAGGGTGCTTATTCTGCTTTTTATTCTTGCTTCTTTCTATTGAGAGGTTATGTACAGGAATTATTTCTGTTTGTGATCTAGTTTTCCAGTTTCACAGATGCAGCACCTTTGCCAGTACCACATTGACTCATTGCTCTCATTTGGAAATTGCATTACATCAAACACTGGTCATTGTAGTGGGCTTTAAATGCCTCACTCTTCAGCCTCCCGTGCAGCATCTGATGGCAGAAATTCTCCACTGTCAGTGCTTTCAAGCACTTCACTGACAGTCTGCCAGAGCACTGCAAAGCTTGAAAGCCCAGGGTGACAATATCCTCTTCAACTAAGAACAAAGAAACAACTTTGCAAGAAAATCTGATCCAGACAATATTAATCTTGCATTTCAGCTAAAGGCTTCGTTCTTCCTTTTCACTTTTGAGGCCACTGAGGAAAAAGTACAAAATTAAATATGTTCAAGAAAGAGATGAGGCCAGTGAGACAAAGCAGGTGAGAAAAAATAGCAGGGAAAGGAGCAGAAGCAAATTAAAGAATCTGTTGCAGCTAGCTACATAAGGACAGCAAGGAATGGATTTGCTCTGTCACTGGTACAGCACATGTTCATCTATCAGCATCTGTTTCAGGATGGTCTTGGTCTAGATGACACATTAAAATTCTTCTCTAAGTATTTTTTTCCCTTATTTCTTTCTTCAATTCAAAGAAAATTTAGCTCTAATGCCTAGAGGTATTGGGCAAGTCAACACAAGGAAAATAACTGCCTGAAATCAATTTAGAGTCTGAATAGCATTTTAAAGAAAACATGTTCTATGTGAAATGCTGTCCACATCACAGAGAGAATATGGATGTAGAAGTGTCAGAAGAAACCCATTTTTAAGAAGAATTGGAAAGGGCATAGATGTAAGGGGAAGAGTACTGTGCTCTTGACCAAATTCACAATTACTACAATGTATTTGACAGATTTCTAACCCTTGAATTGAGTAATTCCTATCCATCTCTGAATCATGTTCATTCCAAACTGATTTGGTGCCTGAGGCTTCACGCTGCTGGTTTAATGCTCGACAAAATTCATTGGCAGATCTGGGAGCTATTAGCAGCTCCCTGTTTAATTGCTGCCTTTCATTCTGACTTGTTAAAAACCAGCTGCAGTGACTACAGTTAAAAAAAAAAAAACAAAAAAAAACAAAAACAAAAAACAAAAAACAAAACAAAACAAAAAAGCCAACCAAACAAACAAAAGGAAAGACAACAAGCCAAAGTGTGTGTGGAGGAAGTAAACTCAAATCCAACAGTAACACGGGCTAGTAGCTGCAAATATCAAATGCTGCAGTGACACCAAGAGGTGAAACACCAGTTTTCACCCTGAGAGTACAAGGCTGAGCCTCAGTTTTAGCACTTCTCATTTCTTCCCTCTTCAAACTTTCCTTCCTCTATCACAGCAACCAGTGCCATTATCAATGTTTGAATATATTTTCAGTAGCTGCATATAGCTTTCTCTACATAAACCATTAACAAAAATCTATCAATCTTCAAAAAGGCAAAGACGAAAAAATCCAAATTTTGAAAAGAAAGAGGAAAAAAGATGTGTATTCTCTAACAGGTTCGTCAATTTCTTCTTATAACACGTCAGAAAATTGTGAAAGAATTCATTGAAAGTAAGTGTCTAAATTAAACTGCTTAGGATTTAATGTATATATATGTATGTTATAGAATCATAGAACATTTTTAGTTGGAAGAGACCTAGTGCAACAAACCCTGCAATGAGCAGGGAATACAATTTTGAAGTGTCTCCTTCTTCTCTCCCATTTTAAAGGTATTCATCCTTTTCTGGCTGAAAGGGCTGCAAGACATTCTGTAATTTAACTAAACTAATTTTATGAAGGGCTTTTCTTCACAGAAACATTGTATTGGGCAGACAGTCAGCAATGTTCAAACACCATACACATGCACAACAGATTTTCCCACCTCTGTAATAATTCTCTAGTACTCTTCAGATTTTCATTCACTCTAAGTTCTTCCAAAATTCAGCTCATCTCAAGGCATTTTTTTCTGTCTCTGTGTTCATACTGGTACCAATAAAACATTGTCTTTATAGCAACTATGTCATGCCTGATGTAGCCTAATGAAAAATCATTCTTATGACCAGGCCTTACACAGGAAGGATCCAGAGATACATTGCCAAGTAAGAACAAGACTCTACTACATGTTTTAACTCTATAAATCCACTGGAGGTACAGACTTGATATTACTCAGATATTAAATCCAAAACAGAACAGGAACTCAGTAATTTGGAAAGGAGCAAAATGAAACAAATACTTTATAAGTCTTGTTACTGTAAAAACAAAACCAATGCAGAGTTATTAATTATAAACACTGTGACATATTAATTCACTTGAATATCTAGAGAATAATAGAAGAAATTCCTGTTTTAATGCACGGGAAATGCAAGACTAGCGACATTGAATTATTAGTCCAAAGGTTCTAATTTATTAAATAAAGTACTAGGAGATATTGATATGTATGTAAATAAATTGCCATGAGAAGTTTTGATTTCTTTTCTTGATATGGGAAATTATTCAGGATGAAAATAAAAGCTGTCAGAGGAATTGTCTTCTGGACAATAGCCAGTCATTCTACACAAGCTGACAATAAAATAAAGTGCACACTCCCTTCCATTTCCTGATATATTTATTGGGAAAACTGTCTTGTAGTTTTGTCAAGTTCCTCTTTATGGCAAATGAGTTCATGAACTGCAAATGAAGAAGAATTCAAGTGGTAAAATCCCAGCATCTTCAACAAAACTATGTGGCTTTCTCAATCTTATCTTTCTTAAATCTTCACTTCCCCTGCCTGGGGAGCCATCTCATATTTATTCTACAAGAAGGTGACAGACAACATAACAAAGGTCTGGGGAGGCACTCATGACACTGACCTAAGAAGTAGCAAATGTCCAGAAAGAGTCATTTCAGAATCCTGAATAATGGATAATTTCTAACCTATTCCTATGCAGGAAATCTGAATTTTAGAAACTGGAATTCAGGTGAGAAAGTATTCTTAACAAAACTTGCATATATCTATATATACATATACACATACACATACACATATACATACATACACACACAAAACTAAAGCACTGAATATCTGAGTGTATTTCTGACTAGGCAAGGGCTACAAAGGATAACAGCTTGAAATCATCCTGAAACTGCAGCTTCCGGTTGATTTCTTTAATTGTTCCCAAACAGTGGGAAGAAAAAAACCTACTGCAGTTGCAGAGCTCCACAGCTATAGGACATTCTCAGCCCAGCAGCAGAAATAGAGCAGAACTGCATTGGAAAGCTCATGAGGTCCAAGCTCGAGCTGCTCTTGCTGGACATTGCATGGTGATGATAACAGAGCATAAGGATTTGTAGAAGCTTTTCCAGCCTGATAGTTGTCCTTAGCTTCTCCAGCCCAGCACAATTTGAAGAAATCATCCATTTTCTGATCGGAAAAATGATCATGTTTCAAGGCAAGTCCCTGAGTAGGTTTGTCTGTTTCACTGCAGATAAAGAAGATTTGATTAGAGAGAGTCAGAGGTCAACAAACAGATTGAACAAGACTTAACAAAAGGAGGTTAAGAAAAGGATGTTCACTCTCTTATGTGCCCAGGCAAACATCTATTCTGCATTAAAGGAACTTCTAAAAGTTGCTTTGGACACTGCCACGTTGACTTTTAAACCCATTTCCTGATCTTTTCTTGGAAATTATTAAATAGCTTTTATTCTGTTTCTTAAAACTCCTAAATTTTAGGGAAAATTATGCATTTTGGTACCTCATGTGTCATCACAGAATTAGGAAAAGGATTTTGCTTTAAAATCCTTGTAGGGAAGATAAAGTCATAGAAATTGCAGTTCCTAGTTTTTGCTACAGATGTAGGACACCTTTCAGTGAGTGTTAGTGGGATAATAGCACTAAATAAATGGGAAGACCTTACATAAAATACAGGGGAAAGGTTCCACCTTTGCATGTATACACCTCTGTATGATCATATTTTAGCCTTTGCAGAGGTAATTGCACAAGATACAGAGTTAAGCTGTGAATAAGCTCATGGTCTGTCTCTGAAATGGGTAAAACAACAGAGCACAGCTCAGCACATACACTGAGCACAGCTTTGGAAAATCCAAGTAATAACGCAATGTCATTTCAGGTCATCCACTAAAGTGAGGAGGACAAAAGAAAAAATCAGAATGAAAGACTGATTATCCAGATAGAATAGGCAGTAATGTCTGTTTGTTTGTTCCCTGGAAAACCACCACCGGTTTTCAGTCATTTGAAATCATCTTTTCTTGTCCGGAGTTTCCAAGGGTGACTGAACTCAAAACAAGACTAACTGCACTGATGGAGGCACACGGATGTATCTGACAAAGATTTGTCCAAGCAGCACATCCATCATGATCTGGAAGAGGAAGGGGAAGGAATGTAATTTGTCACTGGCAGCAAAATGAAACTTGGGCATCTGTGTTAAACTGTCTGGGAAAGTTAGTGGTCAGTCCAGTGGTTAAGAGCTCCCAGCAGCCACTTTGAAAGTGCCACATGTCCAGGCAGCAGAGTACAGAAATCAGAAGGCATAAGATGTGGATGAGCCTTAACAGCTCTCAGAAGGAAGTACAGGTCCAATAAATGAACTTAATTTGACAGAAGAAGGTCTTGGTTTATCAGGCAGTACAGAACAACTGAAGGTCCTTCTGCAAAGGCCTGATCTAAGCAGGCAGATACAGAAGGAGTAATCTAACAAAAGCCACTCTGATATATATTTTTAAGCAGTGCTTGGGGGTCAAGTATGGAGGAACTCTTGCACATCCCAAGACACATAACTGGTCTGAAGGAGATGATCTTTGCCTGTACAAATTATGATCAAACCCAGCTGCTGTACAGCCAGCCTGGCAGTGTGACAAATACAAATGTATTTATTGTCATATATACACTCCTTACTTTGATTTGAGCAGTGCATCTGGAGAGACAGTAAAAACCAGAGTCTGTAAATGGAACTGCTGCTCAAACCAAATACACTGACAAAAGCACCTGATCACCTTCCCAGTGCAAGGGAAAGCATCAGACCTTTTGCAGGACAGAGGATGAATTTTCATAGCAGACTGGAGAAAACAGTCTATTAGAAAGGTTTCCATGTTTATAAACTAAAGAGAGTTCTGCAACACAGGTTTTAAAGCAGGCAGTGCCAAGGGAAAAATTCTGTCACAGGAAAGGGTGTCTTGTCACAATGTTATGCATTAAAGGCTCTTCAAGGGGCAAAAAATATGAGTGTTTGGGTTCTGTTTGACAGAAAACAGAAGAAAAAGGCATAGAGGCACTTTGGAGTTTTCCAGAATATTCTCAGATAATAACTCATGCAGCTTCAGTTCAAAACTGGGAGTTTAAAGAATATTCAGATTATAGAAATAGTCATAGCATCTGACATCATCACATAGAAACGTATCCAAGCAGCTAGAGAGTATTACTGCAACCACATAGTTTGGCCATAAAACCTCATAAAAAACGGTATTTGAGTAGCATGAAAGTGCACTCTTTTTGATGAAGAATAGTTTATGCTCTATATGCTGTCTCTAAGGGAAGAATATAAATGGAATCTCCAGGACATACATCTAGAATCAGTTTTCACAAATAATACTTTTTTATATATCATGTCTTAGTAATCTGTCCAGTATCCACTAAGAAATATCACCAAAGCTCCTTAGAGATGCAAAGGGTCAAAATCAAGCTTAAATATAAGGAATAATGCTTAAGTCCCAAAACCAAATCCTACAGCTGTATAAAAATTCCTATATACCAGATTTCTTTGTTAAAAATAGAAAAATATGTATCACACAGAGAACCTGCTATCACTATGTGTTAGTCCATTTGTGTGAAACTAGTAAAAGTCCCATCATGAGAAAGTCCAAGGTATGGGATGTCCCTGTAAGAAGAGCACAGAAGAGTGAAGGGCTCTTGTTTAATTTCAAGTGAAGGGTACTGCTGAAAATACAGATATCTTTTGCTCTGTTTTGAATTCAGCAGTGATTTCTCTTCCCAATATGTACAGAAGTTAGAATACACACATGGACCTTTGCAAGATTATTCATGCTTTGTTTTAATTTTGGAAGGTGTATTGGGTGGGAAGGAAATAGTTTGTTGTTTTGGTTTTGGGGTGGTTTTTTTTAACTTTGATGGCTTTTGTTTTCAGGGCATAACCTGCCAGGAAAGGTTATCTTGTGGCCTGTAATTTTGTGCAAAATATTTTCTAAACTTGGGCTGCGATGGATAATGTTACCAAACCTTAAAATTATTATAGTGAGCACTCATGCCATACATATGTCTCTAAAAACAAACAAACAAGCAGAAACAACAACATTTAAAAAGCTAAAAAAGAAACTAAAAAATGAAACAAAGAATCAGCCAGGAAATTGATAGAAAATTCTTGTCAGGCTGAGCCACCTCACTCCTTGTGCAAATATCACATATCCAAGCACCATGCCTAATGGAAATGGCAAAGAACAAATACAAACATGGTGCTAAGAAAACAGATTTAGTAGGATAGCAGATTTAAGAAGCTATTTCCACAGCACTAGTGCCTAAAGTAATTAAACAATCAGAGGATGACTAGATGATGAGAACCAAAACCATTTGGTACTTGTAACAGGCTGAAGTTGACAGTTCTCCTCAGTCCTCTGTTCTCCGCTCTGTCTGTGGAGGAGAGTAAGAAAAGATTATGTGATAAAAAGACAAACGTAGGAAAATGTCATCCCAGTGGACCTATAATGATCATCATTGATGATCATTATACATATACATATATATATATTTATATATATATATATATATGACTGATAACCTTACCTATGCAGGGCAGCATCTATATTTAATTTATAGCAAGGGAATGAACTATATTTCTTAAGTGTATGAACATTTCAGTGAATATCAAAAATATGGCAAAAAATATTCAGCTATCAGACTGAGCTATCATTCACCCAGGCCCAGAGCAGAGCAATGTTTTGGTGAGCACATCATTTCTTGCCAGTTCAGGAACTTAAGTTCTTATTTAGTTCTCAGTTCCATGAAGTGCTTCTCCATGTGAACACTTTCACAATGCAAAATGCATGCAGTAGCTTTCTAGAAAAACAAAAACAAACAAAAAAAAACCCAACAGTACTTCTTTCAAGAGAAACATTATCTCTTAATAACAGAAACTGTCCCAAAATCTTCAATGCAACCTGGAAAACTGCTAAAACTACAATCATTGAATAAATTCTTTAAAAAACCCTTGCTTCTACCGGGGCAGATACTGTGTTGAGCATTTAGACCAGAGCCCTCGTTACCACAAGGGACATGAAGCACATTGCAATATTCAAAGATGTTTGTCAGCCTTTTATCCAACAGCAACAGCAGAGGGTGGTTTAAATCCAGACTTATAAAGGAGAGAGAAAGATAGAATTTTTATATGGGCAGCTAATGGCAGGACAAGGTGCAATGGTTTTAAATTGAAAAAGGACAGATTTGGATTACATGTTAGAAAGAAATTCTTTCCTGTGAGGGTGGTGAGGCTCTGCCTCACTTTGCCCAGAAAGGCTGTGGCTGCCTCATCCCTGGAAGTGTTCAAGGTCAGGTTGGACAGGGCTTGGAGCAATCTGGGACAGTGGAAA
Organism: Erithacus rubecula; assembly: GCF_903797595.1. NCBI lineage: Eukaryota > Metazoa > Chordata > Aves > Passeriformes > Muscicapidae > Erithacus > Erithacus rubecula. The sequence goes on along the minus strand of NW_027635407.1, from coordinate 15,439 downwards.
GTGTCCCTGGAAGAAGATGAGCTTTGAGATTCCTTCCAACTCCATTTTGATCCCACAATTCTTAGAAAACCGTCCTGCTGCTATAGTAAAATTATTTATTAGCTAAATCAGATAGGAGGAGGCCATCCTTAGCAAACCTAGGAAATGGAGGGGTGTTTTTCTGTCTTTGTTGGGTCTTGGTGGGATTTTTCTATCAGTGATTGGAGAGATGGGGACATCCGAGTTTGGAACAGAAGCCAATTTTATTGAGTATACCAGGCATTTATATCGGGTTTTACTTGTATGGCACTTATGTGGGGTTTTATTTCTGGTAACAGTTTCCCATTGGTTACACATTCTTCATTGCTAAGATACTTTGTGTCTTTTTACTAATTACTAAAGGTCAGACAAAGTATCAGCATGGATCAGAAAGGATACAAAAGAGGCTCTTTCTAGTCTCAGGTTTATTCCATGGCGATGGTGTGGCAGGAAAGAGGGAGATTCTCTCCGGGAAAGGGGAATTCAGGAAAAGGGAATGGGAGTGGCTTTGGCTGGCAGCCAATGGGATAAGGACACGGGGGTCTAGGTTCAGAATACCGGAACTCTAGGTGGGCTACAAGGTCACAGGGGAAGGTCACAGGACAGGAAAAAGGACAGGGAACCGGGGACCAGCCGGAAGAGATGGACAGAGGTATGCTGAATCATTTCATTTACCTCATTACAACACTTCATGACATCACATTGCCTGGTAACATTATCTTACCACAAAGTTTCACAACATGTTTCTGGGTCACTCCTTGCCCAGGGAGCATTTATCTGTGTCTGTCTCTCCCATGGTTTCTTCTCCATAAGGCTTAAGACACCAGGCCCCTTTATCAGTTCCACTGTACTTGCACCATATTTTTCCAACTCTGCATAGAAGTAAGGAAAATGAGAAGAAAGGAATAAAATATTGCAGAATTGAAAAAAAGATCTAAAATCAATTCATTTCTCAGCCAGGCCTTCCCTTGATTGCTAAGAATTAGTTAGGTTTGCTTTGGTTGAAACACCATGTTTCAAACTCTCTCTACAGTAGCATCTTTCATCTAAAGAGTGGAATTTTTGAAACACCTGATCTGGTAGAAAACAGCCACGATCCTCTGAGTTTCCTTTAACAGCACCTGGCATCCTTCCAGGTATCAGAACTGTGTATGAGAAATGAACAGCGGAATGTGGGCAGACAGAGAAATAGGTAAACCTAATTTTGTTCAGCTAATTTGTAATCATGAGGGAAGCAAGCAGCTCTTGGTGTGCACACCACTGTCTCTGCTTTCCTTTCGTGATTCAGAGTGCTGCTGGGGCATTTCTGGAGGTTGGTTTCATCATGAAAATCCAGCCTGTTGCGCCTGAACAATTCTTACTGAGCCAGGGCTGCTTTTTTGCTCTCAGTTTCATCTGTTAAGCAGCAAGCAGAGTCACTGTGAGCATCTGAGAGCAATGACCTGCCCCTCACAGCAAAAGAAAAGGCTCTTTATATTTAATCTCCTTTGTGGCAAGAGAGATGGGACTGAAGCTCAGTGTTGTCAATAATAATTTCACTATAATCATGGTGTTACCAACTATCAGGGATGTACCTGTGTGCACACTTGATGGGCTTTAGGTAATAGTTCCTTGAGTGGTCCAGAAAATTGATTTCTAGTTATTTTCACAGATGAGATGGCAAATCTATAGTGAATACATATTGTTGGAAACAATAAACCAGCTCCAAATTAGGTGGCTGAATGACTTTTTTCCACTTTCACAGCTCAGAGGTGTGGGAGCTCTCTGGACAGAGTTCTAGCTATCCAAAGGAATTTCTCCAGGCAGCTCCTGCTCTGACTAGAACTGGAGAAGTTATATTTGACATTGTCAGTGGATAATCTGGCCTTTTAAGGGATGGTTCTTGCTGCAGCACTGATTTGCTGACACAGAGAAAAGACAGCTGTAAACAGGCAGTAGAAGCTGATACTTCAGAGGCAGAAATAGGTAACTTGGATGATTGTTTGGGTGCAGAAAATATTAATTTTCATCCCTTCTTTGGATCTGAGCTCAGAAGCCTGCCAGAAGAGTAGCATCTTTGTGTAAACAGATTGATTATTACATAAATAAAAGCAATCAGCATCAGTTACATTTTCATTGCCTCAGAATTGCTGCCACCCATATAGGGGCACATTCAAACTAAGAAATGGCACAGCCTCTTGTACTTAATGCTTGGGAAAGCAATTATGAGCATCAATGCTCATGAGGGTATGCTCTGCAGCCAAAGTTTGACAGAAAGAATCTAGAAAGATCATGAACATGAGGAAATATCTATAAAATACAGTAAACTTTCAGTTGGTGATGACCCACTGCTTGATTTCTTTGCATATAATACCCAGCCCTGTTGAAAAGGGTGGAACCTTTCAAAGTTTGTATTCTTTGGGGGACTTTTAGAACTATTGGACAGCTATGATTGTTGTTCCCAGGCTGTATTTTCCCATTTCATTATTAACAGCTATAACATCATTCATAGGAATTTTAATTGTTTTATTGGAGGGGAGGAGGAGGGAGAGAAATCCAGAGCAAGTACTCTGACCTTGCTGCAAATATTCATTTATTCAGGCAATGATTTAAACTGTGGGTTACCAGAAAATCTTGCAAAGAAAAGTAAAATATGATCACAAGGAGTCAGAGAAGCAACTGCCCTATCCATAACATTGTGCAGAGTTAAAATCTAGCAAATGAAACACAAATGTTCATCCTCAAAATGGGGGAAAAATCAGGGCATCCCATTCCAGTTGCACTTTGAAACTCCAGATGTTTTTCTATTTCAAATGTCCCCTTAACTGTCAAAGACTTCTGGACACTCCTGCAGATATTTCCAGAAATTAATCCTGCAAAAACTATTACATACCCACAGGCTCCATCGAGCTGAAGGTCAGCCTTCTTTCAGGGTAATGTCCATCAAACACCACCAGTTTATTGCCACCTGAAAGTAAATACTTTACTCTGCCAGTGTGGTGTTTCCTTCACTGTTCAATGAGGGACTCATCTTTTCAGCAGCTTCTCAGCAAATTATGCTAGTAGTGGATATGCTGAGTAACTGGAAAATCTCTTCCACTGTCCTGCAGGTTCTTGATTGGATTTATCTAAATTTTCCAAAGCATAATTATGGCAATCCTAATGGAACAAGTGAATTGAAAGAGCCAGAAATAAATGGGATCCTGTCACTTTGTGATAAAAGAAGCTTTGGGGACAAGGCCACAGGGTTTGTCTTTTAGGACAAATACGTGAGTAAGTTTGCAAGTTCTCTACATTGTGATGGACTGTAGGATGGCTTGGAGCAACAGCTGGGTCATTGAAATCCAAACGAGATCAGCTGGTTGTAAGGAAACCCCTTTAGCTGGCTGCTCACAGACATCTTTCTTGAAATCCTCCTCTGGCCATCATGCAAAACAGAAATCAAAGGAGTTTGAGGGAAGCTGGAAGTCTTCAAAAGAAAGACACACAGACACTATTAAATCCCTTTCAAAAAATCTCTGATAGAGAATAACTTCTCCCCTTGCTAAAAATAAGCAATCCTCAGTGGAAAGAAGAAATAAACCAGTTTTCACATGCTGCTGAAACAAAATTATGTGCATTAATGATTGAATATTAATTGAAATTATGAATGTGTGAATGAGACCAAACCTAAACTCATCAAAAAATTCTATTCATTCTTTAAAGCAAACCTTTGTAAAATGTCCTTTTCCATTGTAACTTCTCAAGAGTTTTGTGGCATCATATGCATGGTGATGTGGCACCTACCCCAGGACTAACCATGTCACTTATGTAGATTGTAGCTGGATTTCACATTGATGATGTTGATCCAGAAAATTGTAGCTCTGTCACTTTCCAAAAATACCTAATTGATTGTTCTCAGTGGCATGAGCAGCTTCAGAAATAGCAAGCTTGAAGCAAAAGTTGAAGAATGTGAGTTCTGTATTATTAACAGATAGTTCAGTGGAAAGCAGATGATCCTACACTCATTCAGCCAGAAGAGCCCTGTGTCCGAGCCGTAGCTAGGGAAGAATCTTCATGGCCAGATGAGAAAAGACTCACACACCAATGTGATGCAGTCTAATCCGTTTATTAGTTGTACAGTGCTTCTTTTATACTTAAACATTGTTGCAACACGTGAGGCCAGCAAACATATCACTGGTTAGTGAGCAGTGTTCACATATTACTTGCTATTTATTGATTGGTTTCATGTGTTTTTACAGCATTTTCTCCACCTCTTGACTCAAGCAGTCTAGCACCCTGATTCAGTCACGTCTGTTCTACCTATTTGCTACTTTACTATATTTTCCCTGCATGTCTACCCACTTACTTGCTACTTTAATATACCTTTCTCATCTGCTTGCTGCTACTGCTCTGATGTTGTAATCTGATACCAGAACTATAAGGAATGTAATACCTGTCCCTCCTGTCCCTATCCTATTGGCAGACAGCCAGAAATCCCCTCCCTGACCCTTTCCTAGAAAAAGCCAAGACCTGAGATGCGCTTCCTCTTTTGCCCTGCTACCACCATGCAATAAAGAAAAGGCAAAGAGCCACTCTTTTGATCCTCGTGCTTGTCTCATGTGCTAGACCTAGCTCCTTCTTATTGATACAATACGAAGAAGTTACAGTTTGTAGCAGCAAACCTGGCCATAGCACTCCAGGCTCAGATCTGCTTGCCGTGGTAACCATGGATCACAGGCTGGAGTTGATCTCCCAGAACTCTTCCAAGCCAGTGCTTGGATTCTGTGACATCACAGCCTCTGGGGCAGCATGGTGCCTGGCAACTGTCCCCAGCCACCGCTGTGCCCCACAGCCTGGGCACACCTTGGCAAGGACAGACGTTCCGAGCGGGTGTGCTGGTGGCAGCTTCCACAGAGCACCATGGCCGACCCTGTTCCATGGCTCTTCAACTTGTATCTGCTGCAGCTCCTTGGCCATCGTCCCGACCCAACCATCCATCCTGGGTCGGGCACAGTCCTGTATGTGCAGGAGCCGGAGCAGCAGAACAGGGACCCTGAGCAAACCACCCCGTGTATGGATATGTCGCGGCAGTCCTGGACGTGCCTGCTGGTGCAGCTGCTGATCACAGGCACTGTCCTGGGATGGCGCCGCTACCGAGGGCGCTGGAGAGGCTGGAGAAGGGTGAGGGATGGGGGGTCAGGCAGGAAGGATGGGCTTGGACCTCTTGGGCAGCCCTTTGGCCAAGGCCCCATGGCAGAGTGGAGCTGAGCCTCTGGCTGGGAATCAGGCCAGGGCTGAGCTCAGGGACAGCCCCAGGCAGAGGCAGCCAGAGCTCTGCTTGCTGCAGCCTGGCCAGGCCTGGCTCTCTTGCTCAGAGCCCAAAGGCAGCCCAGAGAGGGGCCCTGCTCTGCCCCTCTGCCCCTTCCATCGGGATCCCTGTGCTTTGCCTTGCAGAATCGGCGCCAGAGGCCCCGCAGCTGCTGCCCAGGACAAGGTTGTTCCTCAGAGATGATCCAGCTGCTGAGGAACAACCACACCCTGCTGCAGCAGTGCCTGGAACGCTGCTCCCAGCAGAGGGCCCAGAACAGCAGAGCAGCGCAGGGGGCCAGCCGCAGCAGGAGGAGGAGGAGAACCCAAATCTTGCCCAGCGCTGACCTCCAGCTCCAGCACGGCGCACAGAGCACAGCAGGGAATGTGTGACCCGTGCCAGCCCGGGCACGACGACATTCCCCATCGTAGGCTTTACAGACCCCCCAACCTTACCTGTAGCCACCTCCACCACCTTTTCCACAAGAAGCTGACCTTCCCCTTAGTGTTCTGGTTCTAAGTGTTTAAGTAATTTAGGCATAAGGTTGTTACCCCATAGTCTTCTACTCCCCCTATATTGTAGACTTTTAGAGTAGTAAAGTTAATAAAGTTCATGTTCTGCAATGGAGAGCCTCAGTGCAGCAGCAGCATTTGCAGGAGTGCAAATGGAGGGCAGCTGGAAAGAAGATGGTGGGCAGTATTCTCCTGCCTCCATCTTCCAAGGAAGAGTCAAGTCAATCCCTGTCTGTGCTCTGCTGGGAAGGGTCTTTAAAGGCTCCAGGAGGTGTCTGGGTGGCTCCAAAAGGGGCTTGCAGGACCCTGGGGCACCAGGGAAGGAACAGCATCATCCCAGGAATGCTGTGAAAGATTCCCCAGAGCGGCCCAACCTGGGGCCCGGGCAAGGGATGGATTCAGGCAGGCAAATACATCCAGGGGCTGCCTGGGCTATGGCAGTGAGGCCCAGCCCTGTTTCATATCTTTCTGCTCTTCATTTGTATTTAGTCCTTTGTATTTATCCTCATGACCCTCACAATTGAATTAGATTTCACTTTCTTTCAAGACAAAACCTTAGTTATTTTATTTCCAGTAAACAACCATGTGTATTACCAGCTTAAACGACTTCTCTCTGACTTACTCTGCACCTTGCTCCTTTACAGCAAGATGATCAAGGACCTCTCTTAAAATACAGATGCCTCCCTGGAAAGAGGACAATCTTTCTATATTCTGAAGAATCTTAACTTTGATGATGTACCAAATTTTACAAATCCAAGAGGAAAAATGCCTACAGATCAGTTTTACAATTTCAAAAGCTGATTCCTCAACTCTTGCACACCAGTTTCCTTATTGGCAACGTTCAGCAGTGATACCAAACAAGCACAGAAAACAAATGGGAGAAGAAATGCAGACAGCCATACAACCAACTGCCAGCACAAGAAACACGCTGTGCTCTTGTCACTGACAGTTTCTGTCTCATGGTTGAGATGAACCAGAAGTGGAAAGTGGCCGCAGGGAGCCCCACACGACGAGTCACACAAGCTACTAAAGGAGAAGGTGAATCAAGTGCACTTGCTGAACTCAAAGCCATTCAGCTGGCCCTGGACACTGCTGAAAGAGAGAACTGGCCAAAGCTCTACCCTTATACTGAATCATAAATAGTAACCAATGCTCTGTGGAGTGGGCTAGAAAGGTAAAAAAAGGCCAGTTAGCAACATAAAGGAAAACCAATTGAGGCTGCTGATGAATGCAAAAACATTGCCACTCAGACAAACTATCTGTAAAAGTCCATCATGTAGACGACCATGACCCCAAAAGTCAGGCTAATAAAGAACACTGAAACAAGGAGCAAGTAGATCGAGCTGCAAAAATAGAGATGTCAAAAATAAATTTAAATTAGCAACATAAGGGAGAGTTGTTCCTAGCTCAATAGGCTCATACTGCCTCAAGCCATCAAGGCAAAAATGCAACCTATAAGTAGGCACAAAACTGAAAGGCAGATTTAACTATAAATTGCATTTCTCAAGTTATTCATAACTGTAAGACATGTGCTAAAATCAAGCAAGCCAAGCACATAAAGCCTCTCTAATATGGGGGGCAGTATTCCAAATATAAGTATAAAGAAGCCCAGCAAATGAACTACATCACACTGCCTCAAACCCCCCAAGGCAAGTGCTACATGATCACAATTGTAGAAGTCACCACTCGATCATTAGAAACCCACCCTGTACCTCACACTACTACTCAAAACACCGTCTGAAGCCCAAAAAAGCAAGTCCTATAAAGACACAGCACCCCTGAGAGAATCATCAGACAACAGGACCCATTTCAAGAACAGCCTTAGAAACACCTCAGCCAAAAACCAGGATATTGAATAAATAGATCATATCCCTTATCACACACCAGCTGCCAGGAAAGTTGAACTGTACAACAGACTACTTGAAACTACCCTAAAGGCACTTGGCAGGGAAACATCCAAAAATTGAGAAATGAACATAACAGAAGCCACCTAAACAGTCAACACCTGAGAGTCCATCACTCAAGCAAGTCCTGCCCAGTCTGAAGCCTTGCACACAGTGGATGGGGATAAAGTCCCTGTAGTACACATAAAAGGTATTTTAAGATTGTTTAGCTTAGGCCCACCTCAAGAAAAGGCAAACCAATCCGTACAATTGTTTTTGCCCAAAAACCTAGTTACACTTAGTAGGTAATGCAGAAAGATAAAGAAACCCATTGAGTACCACAGAAAAACCTAATCTTAAGTGAGAACTGTGTGTAAAGTTTCACTGTGGATAAAAATATATAGCAGAGTTGAAAGAAGGTATTAATTAAGGTAGGATGCAGATGGTAATAGAATAAGGAGTAGATCATGTCTTAAGTTGCAATGCAAGATGCAAGCAGAAGTATACATTCTATCAGCATCTGCTGAAACCAGGTGGAGCAGGGCTCCTTATCTCTGCCATGACCCATCCCTCAGAACTCCTCCCCACAAGGAGTTATACCTTATGGGAGATGCCCCACCCAAGGAGAAAAGCCAAGGATTTCCAGACTAAATAAAATCTGAAATTTGAAACATCAGAGCAGCCTTTCCCACTAAATTCCCAGAAGAAGACCAGGCCTTTCTTCATGACCACCAGATGTTAAAAAAGTAACTACAACCTTCTCCAAAATCATTGCTTCAAGAAAACTACAGGTTCCATTATTCAGACTGTAACCAATACCCTGAGCAACAGGGTTACAGGCTGCATTCTGACCTTGCCAGTGTTTTGGTCCTTATATTACTATACTTTCATTTTCCCAGTGAAAAACTGCTGTTTTAAATCCTATACCTTTGCCAGGGAGCTCCTTATTTTCCAAGTCATATTAATTTAGAGGGAGGGAGTTTACATTTTCCGTTTCCAGAGAAGCTCCAGAGCTCCTCAGCAGACACCTGTCTGTCACACCAAGACAGTGCCCTGCTGCAGCTCCATCCCCATGGCAGGATCCGCGCTGGATGATCCCCAGGGACCCCCGGTGGGCAGAGCCCCCCTGAGCCCTGGTGCTGCTGATCCGTGTTGGGAAGACACCTGGCTGGGGGCTGCACATCCTCCCCGTGGCCTGGATTTTCTTTGCATTTCTCTTTGTCCTTCCCAAACACACAAAACCAGGGTAAAAATAGAGATGTTAAATAACGACCTGTTTGGGGACACGGGGGGATCTTCCAGGGGATGCGGGGGACGCTCGGTTCCAGGGATTTGAGGGGTCCTGGGAGAGACCTGGGGGTTTCTCAGGGCGTTGGGCACCCCAGTTCCAGCGGCTCTGGCTGCGCTGGGAAACCGCTGGGAGCAGAGGAGAAGCGGGAGGAAGAGGAGGAGCGGGAAGAAATGGAAGAGAAGCAGCGGGAGGAAGAGGAGGGACACAGGAGGAGCGGCAGGAAGAGGAGGAGCGATTTTGGAACCACGCGTTTCTCCCGCCTGGTCGCTGAGGCCGCAGGTCCCCCCGGTCCGGCAGCATCGCCCGCCAAAAACCCGCAGGTGAGCGGGGAGGGGGAGCTCGCCCCAAATACATCATGCGGGGCTCCGGGAGGGTTTTATTTTTCGTTTCAAGAGATGTTTGGATTTTGCAGGAGCCCAAAGCCGAGCCGGAAATGGCGCAGGTGGGATCTTGGCGGGTCCCATGTGGGATCGCCCGGTCGCAACGGGGAGGGGGAGATATCGGGTCTGGGGATTCCCGGCAGAGCCGGGGGGGAAGGCGGGAGCCCCGGAGCGGGGAGAGCGCGGAGGGGCGATCCAGGAGCCGGGGGACCCCCGGCAGCCTGGAGGGGTGCGGGAGGTTGGTGCTGAGCGGGCTCCGGGCCCCCGAGGCTGAAAGGGGCGCTGACTGCTCCAGCTGCCCTTGGGCAGCACCACCATCAAACCCAACGCGCTCAGCCCTTGTTTCCCTCCCAAACCAGGATTTCCTAAACTTTGGCACTGAGCAGGAGAAGGAGTAGGAGGCCATGAGGACGAGGTCGATGTCCCGGGAGCTGCAGGCAGGTGAGGAGGAAGTCAGTGCCCCTTTCCCCCTGTGTCCTGCTCCATCTCCCAGCCCAGCACGGCCCCGGCTGCAGCACAGCCCTGGGGGGATCTCCTTGCCCTTGCCTCTGGCGCGGAGGCAAATCCCATCCTGTCCTTGTCCTTCCTCCCCCAGACAAGGAGCTGAGCACGGACAGCAGGGAGGACAAATCCCCGCGGCACAGCCTCGGGCAAGAGGCCGTTTGCAGCGGCTCCACGGCGCAGGAATGCAACGGGGAGGAAAAGCCACACAGAGCCCACAGCAGGAGGGGCTGTAAACGCACAGCCCGGGATCCCAGCAGGAAAGAGCCAGCCCGGGCCGGGGAGGCGGCCGGAGCTCGGAGCTGGGGCTGCGTGAGCAGCTTCACCATGGGGAGAAGCCCCACAAGTGCTCAGAATGTGGGAAGGGCTTCAGGAGGAGATCACAGATGATCAGTCACTGGAGAATCCACACGGGGGAACAGCCCTACGAGTGTGGGGAGTGTGGGAAGAGATTCAGTGTGAGCTCAGACCTGACTGTTCACCGGAGAAGTCACACTGGGGAGAGGCCCTATGAGTGTGATAAATGCAGGAAGAAGTTTCAGAGCCGCTCCCTTCTGCTCTGCACTATCGCACTCACACGAATGAGAAGCCATTCCGCTGCTCTGATTGCGGGCAGGGCTTCAAGCACAACTCTGCCCTCGTCAGGCACTGACTCACCCACACTGGGGAAAGGCCCTACGAGTGTGATAAATGCAGAAAGGGGTTTACAACCAGCTCTAATCTGATCCTGCACTATCGCAGTCACAGGGATGAAAGGCCTTATGAGTGTTATGACTGTGGGAAGGGCTTCAAGCACAACTCACATCTCATCAGGCATCGGCTCATCCACACCAGGGAGAGACCCTACAAGTGTCTCGAGTGTGGGAAGAGCTTCTCACAGAGCTCTAACTTGATCAGACATCAACGGAGTCTCCACTGAGGGAAGCCCTGCGAGTGCCCCGAGTGCAGGAAGAGCTTCGTGCCCTGCTGCAGCTCCATCCCCATGGCAGGATCCGCGCTAGATGATCCCCAGAGACCCCTGGTAGGCAGAGCCCCCCTGAGCCCTGGTGCTGCTGATCCGTGTTGGGAAGACACCTGGCTGGGGGCTGCACATCCTCCTGTCTCCCTATGGACTGGATTTTCTTTGCATTTCTCTTTGTCCTTCCCAAACACCCAACATCAGGGTAAAAATAAAGATGTTGAACTTAGACATGGTTGGGGACATCAGGGAATCTTTCAGGGGATGTGGGGGACACTGGGTTTGAGGGAATTGAGGGTTCCTGGGAGGGACTTGGGTATTGCTCAGGGTGTTGGGAAGCCCAGGCTCAGTGGCACCAGCTCTACTGGGATACCCTGGCAGATGTTCTGATCAAGGACCTCCTGCCCTACCACTGTCCCCATGTCACCCCATCCCAGCTCCTGCTGTCCCCTGTCCAGAATCCTCTTCTCCCCACTGTCACTCCCCTTGTCCCCAGCCCATTCCTATGTCACCCCACTCCCGCTCGGATCCTCATTCCCTGTCCCGTATTCTCTGCCCGATTGCTGTTCCCATATTCCCAACCCTGTATTCCCTGTCCTAATCCCATTCCTGAATTCCTGTTTTCATATTCCCAATCCTGTTCCCATATTCCCATTTTTGTTCCCTGTCCAACCTTCTTAATCCCCATCCCATATTCTCTCTCCAGTTGCTATTTCCATATTCCCTGTCCTCATCCCATTATTCCCATTTTGGTTGCTGTTCTCATTCCTGTTCCCATGTCCCTATCCCTGTCCTCCTTCCCAGTCCCTATTCCCTGTCCTTGTCCCCATTGCCCATCCCATTCATGGTCCCTGTCCCCTTTCCCAGTTGTTGGAGTGTGTAACACAGAAGCCTCTCTGAGTCCCTCAGTACTTCAAAGTGCTTCTAATGAATATGCATTCTTATTTTAAAGATGTATTTAATTCAATTTCTCTTTAGAGCAGAGGTGATTGCAGCATTCTGTTATTGATATTGATGCAGGGTCTCTCCTCAGGGGTCCTGGCCTGCTTAGAGAAGCTGTGCCTTGAGGTCTGACCCAATGTGGACAACCTTGCTGCACATTCCCCAGCCCCATCCTGTCTCTCCCACTCACCTGAGACCTGCTGTGCTTGGAGAATTGGCTGTACACAGCAAAGAGTATAAAATAGTTTAGGTTGCTACAAGACAAAGTTTCCCCATTGTAAACAGACACCCTCCTCAAGTGTGTGCCAAGCCCAAGGCACCACCAAGAGCCCTGCAGAGCTGTCCTGGGCCAGCTGGGAGGGTGGATCATCATCCCAACCTGCCCCAGGCCATTGCAAGGGACTGTGGCCATGGACACTGCACTGGCCCCACTGCTGGGTTTGGCTGCCACAGCAATGCTCATCAGCCCAAGTTTCCTTGGAAAGCACCCCAAGGCCCCGTTTCTGCAGTCAGGCTCCAGGGCCACTTGCATGCAGAGCTGTTGTGTCCTCGGCTGCCCCGGCACGCTCAGGACAAAGCGGTGCCAGGGCTGTTCCAGGGACAATGGCACTGACACTCCTGGATGCGCTCAGGGGCCACGGCAGCAGCCACAGAGACCCTTCCTCAGTTTGGTGCCAGGCAGTCAACGCCTGGAGCCATTGTGATGGCTGCTTGCCATGGAAACCTGCCCTGGGCCCCTTGCTCAGGGCTGGAGTCACTGCCCAGAGCCAGAGGAGATCCCTGGCTGGGGGCTTGTGCCGTGGCACCTGCCCTGTGCCGCGCCGGCTGCTCAGGCACAGCGGGACCAGCAGCACAGCCCAGGGCAGGGCCAAAGGCCAGCTCAGCCAGACAGAAAGGGCAGCTGGGCACTGTTTCCATGGCAGCCATTCCTGGCACAGCACACCTGGGTCACCTGGGGTGGCACTTGCCATGGAAAGCCCTTGAGGGGCTGATGCCACGGCCGCTGGCACTGAGACACTGCTGGGCTCGGGTGCTGAGCACAGGGCTGAGCACACAGAGATGGTTTTGTTCTTGCTGAGCCTGCACAGAGCCATGGCCTTTCCTGCCCCTCGTCCAGCCATGCTGGGCAGGGGCTGGGGCTGCAGGGGAGCTTGGGAGGGGACACAGCCAGGACAGGTGACCCCAACTGACCCCAGGATATCCCAGACCATGGCACATCATGCTCAGTGTATAAAGTGGGGGGGGGGGGGGGGAAAGGCAGAAAGGAGGGGACATTTGGAGTGGTGGTGTTTGTCTTCCCAAGAAACACCTAGGCAGGATAGGACTCAGTTTCACCAGTGGGTAGGGTCAGCACCAAAGACACAGACACCAACTGAAGGAATTGTGTCATTTATAAAATGCAAAACTGCAAAGAATCGCACAAGGAGAATCTCAGTAAAACAGATATTTGTTAGCAAAGAATTACAAAAGGAGAAGCTGAGCAATGCACCCAATCATCACTACCAAATATTGCCCACAGTGATTTACAAAGATCCATCCCCAGTTCCCCGCAGACTTTGCCATCACCCTGGTGCACACATCAGCTGCGGGAAGCTGTCACAGCCAAGGGCTGCAGAGCCACTCCTGGACACTGGGAATTCCTGCAGGTGCCTCCAGCCACAGCTGAGGCTCCCAACCCTGCTGAGAGAGGGCCCAGCTCTGACAGTGCTGAATAAACAAACTGATAGCACTGCTAGTGCAGGAACAGCTGGTTTCATTCTCTGGTTTGGTTTCTCCCAAAGCCTGGCCAGGGCTCAAGGAGGAACCAAGGGAGTTGACTTTGACCAAACACCCCCAAACAAAGCCAGATGGGACCTTGTTTGGTTTCTAAACACACAAAGGTAAATCCATATCTCACCAATGCAGAGATAGACAGATCATATTGCTAAAAATGCCTCATTAATGAGCAGATAAAAAGATAACATTTGGTTGGAAGGTTCATCTAGAGGTCACCTTTGGCTCAGGTCCTGGTGCTCAGGCCTTGGTACTTCAATCACTGCCTTGACCAAGGCATGAACTACAACCTTCATAACAATTCTTTCAATAACTGGATCTTAAATTTAGGTAGGAGGCATAAAGGCATCGCCTCTTGTTCTTCAATTAAGTGCTGTTCAAGTTCATTACTCAGAGCTGTAAGTCACATTCCTTCTAAAACATGCCTAATTAGTTGCTACTCTCTGCTGTTTATAGAATCTCCACTGTTTCTCGAGACTGTGTCTCTTTTGAGACAAGTCTCAATGCTCCATTTCCCAGCACAAAATGTCACAACAGCTCTAACATGGGATCATAACACACCAAGTGCTCACACTGCAATGACTGCAGTGGCTGCCACAAATGCATTTCACAGCAGCCTCCAGTTTGGCAGCCATGGAGCCAATCTCACCAAGAAGAATTCTCTTCTTCCTTCCACTCTTCTACTGCTCTTTCTATCGAGGTGATTCCTGACTGTTGGACTTCAAACTCATCACTGACAGAAGTGCAACATTCCTGTCCCATGGCAGCCCAGGCTCCTCCTTGGCCAGCAAGCAGATAATTCAAGGCCAGGCAGTTCTGTAGTGCCCCATTTGTGTTTGTTGGAGCTCACAGGATGTGCTGTTGGACATTTTCACGGTATCATTTTCTGCTGCTTCTAATAATCAATGCAGCTCATTAATTAAACACCACAGGACAAGGCAGTGCACATGAGGCACACGTGAGGGAGGCGGGCCCATGGTACCGGTTTTGTCCACAATGAAGCCACACTACTGGGGGGGGAGCTGCAGTGCTGTTTTTTTCCAAGAGGGGACAGCACTTCTGGGGGGTGGAGGCTGCAGTACCTGTTTTGTCCACAAGGTGAAAGCACTACTAGGGAGGGGGGGCTGCACTACCGGTTTTGTCCACAAGGAAGCAGCACTGCTGAAGGGGGGGGGGGGAGCGGGCTGCAGTACCGGTTTTGTCCACAAAGAGGCAGCACTACTGGTGGTGGGGGGCTGCAGTACCGGTTTTGTCCACAAGGGAACAGCACTACTAGGGAGGGGGGGCTGCAGTACCAGTTTTGTCCACAAGGAAGCAGCACTGCTGAAGGGGGGGGTAGGGGGCTGCAGTACCGGTTTTATGCACAAAAGGACAGCTATTCTGGGAGGGGCTGCAGTCCAGGTTTTGTCCACAAGGGGACAGCACTACTGGGGGTAGGGGGCTGCAGTACTAGTTTTGTCCACAAAGGGGCAGCACTACTTGGGTTGGGGCTGCAGTACCTGTTTTGTCCACAAGGATACAGCACTACATGTAAAGGGGCTGCAGTACTGGTTTTGTCCACAAGAGGGCAGCACTACTGAAGGGGGTGGCCAGTGGTAGCAGTTTGGTCCACAAAGAGACAGCACTACTGGGGGTGGGTAGTCAGTACCAGTTTTGTCCACAAGGGGGCAGGACTAATAATGGGATGGGGCTGAAGTACCTGTTTTATCCACAAGTGGGCAGCACTGCTGAGGAACGGGGAGCTGCAGTACCAGTTTTGTCCACAAGGGGACAGCACTACTGGAAGGAAGCGGTAGTACTGGTTTTGTCCATGAGGAAGCAGCAATACTGAAGGGGGAGGGGCTGCAGTACCGGTTTTGTCCACGAGGGGGCAGCACTACTGATGCAGGGGGCATCGGTACATGTTTTGTCC
>NW_027635408.1:0-34249 GCF_903797595.1 Erithacus rubecula | reverse complement strand
GCCAAGGTTGCATTGCCAAAGCATTTGCCTTGGCCTGTAACCTGGCTTAGGGTAATGCCTCTCCGGGGGGTGTCCCATCTGCATTGGCGTGGATTGTTTGACTTTGAAAAGATGAATTGGAGATTGAGGGAAACACCTTCATAAAAACGGGGTTGCATCATAGCATAACCAGCATGATTCTCTGAGGTTCGTGTTGGATTTGTTTAATGATAAAAAGGTAGCATTTAAGACGCTTACGAATTGATTGGAGAGGGTTGGTTTGGCAAAGAGATTGGATGGGGAGGAGGTAGATTTTAACATCTGTGTTTTGTGGCTAGAGCTACAGTTAGCTGCGATCTCCTTCCTGGGTCTACTCATTGCAAGAACCGGATTGGGTCTGACTGATTGGGATATTGGAGGTGGAAATCTGATAATTTGTATGTTTGCCCAGATGTGGTGAGAAAGATGAACAAAGGCTGTCCACTCTTTGCTCGTGGCCCAGCTATCATGGGTCGGCTGCAGGATTGTCATCCTATAGCCTGTGCAGGTGTGCTGTTTCCTGCCTTGGAACAAGATCACGTACCTATCCATATCAAATTCTGGTTCGAGACAGCTGTAGGGAGTATACTTAATTTGCAGGAACTTATCAGGCTGTTGCGGTTTCCACCTATTGCTTGTCACAATAGTTTCACACCTCCAATATCCACAATATCCATACCCTGGGTAATTACAGTAACTTTTTCCTGGGTTAGAAGCAGGGCACCAATAGGTCTGAAATAAGGTCATCTCGTCAAATTTGGGGAACCCTGTATACGAGGGAAAAATGTCTTTTATCCTGAATTCGAAAGATGGGGTGTCGGCTGCAACAATTTCTTTGATGACACTCTCACATGAGAGATGGCATAGAACCCACCTGAACAGCTGGTGAGGGTAATGCTTTGTGTCTGCCTGTCCTCCACCTATTAACCCTAGAAACAAGATAACACAGAGATACCGTTGCTGCTTTGGTTTTGATGGTGCGAGCTTCTCAGGTGATGCCGGGTTGCTCAGTGGTCTCTCTCTCTGTCCTGGTAGTGGGGTGTATGGGTTGCGAGGGCATCTGATGATGCAGTACTGCAAACAAAGTCTCACAATTCTCATTAGCTTCATTCTGAAGGTCTGGTTTGATCGATTTGAGTGGACACCATTTAATGTCCCCATGTCTTTTAACAGCTGCATACCCCCGCTCCGTAGGCACTAGTCTGCAACCTTGTTCCCACACCCCCACTTCATTTTTGATCACAACCCATGGGCCTTTCTCTAGTGCTCGAGTGGCCCAGTGTCTCTGGGCAGGACTGTTTGTTTCTTCCCCCCTTAGAAAATTGATTAAACGTTAGCAGCGCGGTTGTTAGTATGCGCTCCTGGTCACTCGGAGGAATGGCATTGGTGAAGCCTTCTGTCTTTGCTAGTACTTCCAGTTTAGTTTTCAGTGTCTGATTTGCTCTTTCAATGAGGACTTGTCCGGTGCTGTTGTACGGGATGCCATGTACCAAGGTGATGTTCCATTTCGAGATGAATGCTTGGACCATCTTTGAGGTGAAATTTTTGCCGTTGTCTGTTTTGATTTGTTTTGAAACTCCAAGCCATGCCATGGCTGTCAGCCAATGTTCGATGGTCTCTTTGGAATCGGTCTTGAGGTGCTCTGTGCCCACGATCATACCGTTGTATGTATCCACATTAACTGCAAGCCACGCTCAACAGCTTAACAGCTTAACACGCTGGCATTGTGCAACATATGTCTGCCATATTTCTGAGGCTTTGAGGCCCCTGGGGTTCACGCCGCTTGACCACAGTGGTGATTTCTGACAGTGAGGGCACGTGGCGACAACGTGCTTTGCGTCCATGGAAGAAATACTGCACTTCTTTGCAAGTGCTTTCACTCTGATGTGAAGAGATTCGTGCAACTGACGGCCTTCTTTCAGTGTCCATATGCCTTTTGCAGCAGCGTCAGCCTTGTCATTGCCAATCTGGTAGAATCCTTTGATCAGGTCATGGCTGTTGATCTGGATGACAGATATGGTGCCTTTCTGGGAATAGAGTGCTTCTTCTAGCATTGTTGCCACCATGGACACTGACACGCCTGGTCTGGACATGGTTAGGCAGAGCTTGGCCACAAATATGGAGTCAGTCACAATGTTAAGGTGTTCTTCTGGGAACAGTCCGCACACTAGCACTACGGCAGCTGCTTCAAGTTTTTGGACTGAAAGCATGGGGTAAGTTGTCTGGACACATTGCCATTTTTCTCCTGACTGCCATACTGCCCCTGTGGTAGAGGTCAGTGATGATGCGTCTGTGAAGATGGTTGGTCCTGCCTGCAGTCGGTCAATTATCTTTGGTGGGAGGTTGATGTTGATGACCGAAGCAGCTGAGTCCAAGGGGGTTTTGTCGCGTAGCGAATCTCTCCTCCGAAGCCTGCAAGGGTCATGGCTATGTATTCGGATATTGTTGTTGCCTGCGCGGAGAGCTGTTTGCGAAAGGGCAAGTATATCTTGGCCGGTTCAATGCCCAGATGTCTTAGGGCGAGTTTCCTGCATTTCATGATGAGGCTGCTGAGGCACTCGACTCCCATCACGGTTTCCCCAAGACCACCCATTGTATCGGTTGGGCTTTTTCGGGGGGTCCTTGGGCTAAGGCTCCCACTCCCCCCTTTTTTGTAAAGTGGACATACAGATCGACCGGTGTACTTGCATTCCATCTGGTGAGCATGCTCACTGACATCTGGTGTTAGATAAAGTTGAGCAAGCTTATCGCTTCTGGTGTCAGGATTTTCTGCTCCCAGGGGTTCTTTCCTTTCAAGAGGTCATTTAGAGGGTCCATGACCTTGGGAGGAATCAGGATGATGTTGCGGAGCCACTGTAAGGACCCTGCCAGCTGCTGCACGTCATGGAGCGTCTTGATATCTTGTTGGATTTTCATCTGGGGAGGGGTTACGTAGGAGCTTGTGATTCCCACTCCTAGGAAGGTCATGCACGGTCCCTTTTTTATTTTTGCACTCGCTATTTCAAAGCCATTTGTCTTTAAGGTCTTAGAGATGGTTGATACCAGCTGGTCTACTTGGCTTGTTGATGGTGTGGCAACCAGGATATCGTCCCTCTAATGCATGATGGTCACAGTCGGATTGTTCTGCCGGACTGGTGCTAGCGCTTGGTCTACTGTGATCTGGCAGATGGTAGGGAAGTTGATCATTCCTTGTGAAACACTAATCTTAGAAAATTAGGATTTTAGTGACCTTCCTGAAAACAATTAAAAAATCAGAAGGGAGTAGTTATCTGAAACTTAAAAAATTAATTGTCTGTCATTTCATGTTTAATCAGCTGTGCTTACAATGGGAAAAGAAAAAACTAGAGAGCAGAACCACAAGAACATAGACAATGCAACTAGAAACCCATTCTTTGGAAAACTGGACTATCCCCAGAAATCATTTGTATTGTCACTGATAGAAAAGGTCAAGAGTTTCGGGTGAGGAAGACACACCTTACTTCCTCCTTTTAAGACCCCTCCCCACGAAAACAATCCCAGACTTAATTTAAGAAATCAATCACGCATGCTTAATAGCTATTCAAGCTAATTATCATAGGAAGCAGGGGATGGGAGGGGCTGTTACTATGAATATGTATTTGTTTGATTCCTCTGCTAATAAATAGACTTTGTAATCACCTGTGATTTTGCAGTGCGTATTAGAGGATTACGTCACGATGCTGCCCAGCGCTGAATAAACATACACTTTCTAACTTTAAATTCTTAGAGTGTCTTCTGTCCGTCACAGTTGAGTATCGGTATTAGATCATTACTCATATTTTGATAATTACATGGAGTAACATTTTCCAGTGAAAGCGTAAGTTGGGCTGCTGGCTGTTTGGAAAGACGATGGAAAAGGCGAACTGCTCCTTGTCATCTTTGTGAGGAGAAATAGAAAAGAAGAAGTCTTTGTTGCGAGCACTGCGCAGGATTGTCTTCTCAGTATCATCGAGTTCATGGGCAGCAAAGTTTGTACTGGGCCCATTGGCTGGATTCTCTTGTTCACTTCCTGCAGGTTGTGCAGGAGATGAAAGCCTTCACCGGACCGTTTAGGTATTACAAAGATTGGGGTGTTCCATGGGCTCATGGAGGGTTCTATATGATTCTTGTGTAACTCACGGCCAACTAGCTTAAGGAGAGCAGTCATTCAAGGCTTGGACAAGGGCCACTGCGCGACCCACACCAGATCGACTGATTTCTAAGTTAATTTGATGGGCAATGGCGTGTATGCGACAATAGCCCTTAAAATAATTTTGTCACCCTAACGTCCAGCATGGCTAGGGCATCTCTCCCCAACAAGGGTGGGCAGTCCGACATAACATTTGTCGTAAGGGTGATAGTCCTTCCTGGTCCTCTCTCGGTGCAGAGTGTAATTGCTATCGGTTGGGTGCTTTTGCAGGCTTAGGACATCCCTCAAACTCCGCCCACCATGGGGGCTTTTTCTAGTTTCCATGGTAGAGGTCAGTGTATGTCTGGGATGACGGTGACGTCTGATCCTGTGTCCACCCAAAAGGGAAAGCAGAGGGCCGAGTCGTCAGAGCTGTTGTGGAGTCGACAATCTGCCCACACTATCAGTGGGTGCTTACCCACCTTCACAGTAAAGGCCACCCATGGGTCTCATTCCCTTGCTTTCATGGCCAAAGCCACCCAGAGGCCTTGTCCCCAGGGAGCTGTTCTTGGTATTCCTGAGGTGCAGATAGGTTTGATTGAGCTATTGGTTGGGCGATGAATTGGTCATTTCTTGGGAGGTAATGGACGTGGAAGCCCCATGCCCCATTGAGGGCTGCTGTAGCTGGGCCACTTCATGTTCCAGGAGGGAGGGGGCTGGGTGCAGCCCGGCTGCAACCTCCCCTTCCTATTTTCCTGAGGCTTGGATCTGCATTCCTTAGCTAAATGCCCCTTCTTTCCACATGCTCAGCACGGTTCCCTAAGATTCCCTTGGCGTGGCGGAGGAGCTGCTGGTGGGCGTCCTGACTAGGGGCAGTTTACTGCTACGTGGCCTGGCTGGCCACACTTGAAGCATGCCATCACACTGGTTATTGCAGTGTGAACCGCTGCTTGGATGGGAGCTAGGTGTTTTTCCTTTGCAACCAGTCTGATCATGGCCGCGACATTGGAATCAGGTGGCAGTGATCTTAAAATGTCCTTGGTGGCTGAATTGCATTGCTGGCGTAGGCAGCCTGCTAGCACTGAACCCTTCGCCTCTGAAGGTAATGCAGAGGAACCTAATGCTGCATGAAGATGGTCCACAAACTGAGTGAAGCTCTCACTCTCACTCTGCTTTATAGTGGAATATGGCAATGGTTTGGCTATTACTTTAGAAGCTGCACGGATGGTTTCGTGGGCAGCACAGATTGTTGTCATGACCTCATGGGCCCGCAGGCCCTTCTGCCTGTGCTTGTCGGGTGATCATAGTTGGGTCTGTGCCCATTAGCCTCTGTGTTCTGGAGCCATGCAGTGGATGTCTGCCCCTGTTACTAAGGCTAGCTGCTTTACACAATTGTCATGCCATTCTTGTTTAAAAATGATCATCCCCCCCCATCAAAAATCAGCCTGCGAGTCTGCTTGATGTCAAAGGGGAGCATGTCATCACCTCCAAAAATGCTATCAATGAGTGTGGAAACCGTGGCAGAATTGATCCCTCTGTATATGATAGTTTTATCAATTGCTTGCACGTCCTTTGGGTTTACCGGCGAGTAGGTTCTTTGATTTCCTTCCGCCCCCCCAACTCAAACTGGGAACACCAGTGTGGCTGATGGAGGCCACTGCGCACAAGCTGTTTTTATTTTCCACCAGTCTGTAAGCGGGGTCCAATCTTTCTCTGATATCCCTTTAACCCACACAGGAGCATTGCAGCTAGTGATTTTATATGCCGCTGCTCCCCTTTTGTTACAGACCGAGTTGGTGTCAGAATAGTTTTCTGACCACCTTCCCAGCCGTCCATCCCAGCTCAGGTCAGAATCCGAGCTGGAATTCAACTGAGTGGATGTTTCCGGGCTGCTGAGCCTTTTTCTCGGGCTCTGACACGGTCCGTTCTTCCGGGGGTCAGGCCGTTCCCTCCCCCTGTGCTCCCCCCTCCTTCTGCTGGGAGAGGTTCTTCCCTATAAGGACCTGATTTAAAATGAGCTCTTTGATTGGTCTTAAGCTCCTTCTCAGGAGTCGTCTCTCCTCCCTGCTCGTCCGCGCTTGCACCATTCACTGAGCCTTCTGCATATCCACCCCCTGCGTCATTGCTCCACCCCCCATCATGCCCTCTGGCGCCATTTTCAAACGCATATTGCAGGGGTACCTTTTTATCAACTGCTTCGGATTCTGATATTACAACAGCATTCTGCGCCTCCTCTGCTAGCCCCTGCCAAAACGTCCATGCACGCTCCCCCCCTCGGATGGTGGTGAGTCCTGTCCCAGGGGTCACGGAGAGAGTTCCGGAGTCCGTGCGTCCACGCTTCCGAGCGGTTTGAGCTCCTCCGTGGTTTGCATAGCTGCCCCAATCCCCAGCTGCAGCTCAGCTATTAAATAAGTTCGCGTGGGTTTCCAGGTTTCCTGCTCTTGTCGAGCCCTTTGCAGAGCCTGGATGACTCTTCCCCATGATTTGAGGCATTTCCCTGAGCCCGATGATATGGTTTCCTAGGCCAGAGCCCTCATTCATTTGTCCCATGTCTCCAGATAGAGAATTTATACAGGGCTTTCTATAGCCCCTATCTTTATCAGTGTCGGCACTGCAAGAATAAAATCCTTAAGTTTACATTCTATACCCCATTGTGTGTGGATCTCACTTACCACCTTTGCAACATCTTCCATGCCCGTCGCTGGTCCAGGGACGTCTCCCAAAACTGCACTAGACCAGCTGTGCAGCCGTCAGGTCCTCATCCAGGCGATCACTGAACCCTGGGAGGTTTCCTGGGTTTCAGCATCACTTGTTAGGGCGACCTGGTTTTGGGTTAAGCTTGGAACGGCGGCCCAGACCCCAGGGCCACTCGGTCCATATGCTCCAGAACACCAACATGGTGGACAGGAAAATGGCGTTTATTGAAGGGTCACAGGGGTTTTTATACCTTGGGCTGTTACTGTCATTTCCTTCTGCTCACATCCAGCTGGGTGAGGCCAGGCACGAAGCAAAAATCTCACTGCGAGGGGGGAAGGGGTCCTGACTGACTATAGAGCTCGAATTATTCTGCTCACATATCCCTAACTCTCCAGAGCTGGGCCACTGATTTCTCTCCTAACACAGTCTTACCGCCCTTGGGCCTGCTTCCAGACAGGCCAGATGCAGCCCCTTCCCTCTTCAGACCTAGTTTAAAGCCCTCTCAACAAGGTCTGCCAGTTCATGAGCTAAAAACCTTCTGCCCTTAACAGAGAGATGTATCCCATCCAGTGTCAGCAGAGCAGGTGCCGTAAAGGTTGCACCATGATCACAGAATCCGAAATTTTGTCAATGACACCAAACCTTGAGGCAATTTTTAGTGATGTGAGTTCTCTTATTTCTTTCATAATTTTTATCTGCCACTAAAGGGACTGAAAAGAAAACTACCTGTGCACCTGTCCTATCAACTACTTGATCCAGTGCCCTAAACTCCCTTTCAATCCCTTTGACACTCCTCTTTTCAATCTCATCACTGCCAGCCTGGAGTATCAGCAGTGGGTAATAATTGGAGGTCTGAATCAACCCAGGAAGTTTCTCAGTGATATTTCATACCCAGGCCCCAGGGAGGCAGCAGACGTCCCTGTGGGATAGGTCAGGTTGACATATGGGGCCCTCAGTTCCCCTCAGAAGAGAGTCACCTACAATGATTACCCTTCTTTTCTTCATGGTGTTAGAGGTGGTGATCCTTCCTACAGATGAAGCATTTAAGCGAAAACTGATCTACATTAGAAAATACTCAGAGCCAGCCAGGGAAGACTCATCCATCATAAATTTTGGCACTGAAACTAATAAAGAACAGAATGAAGGGATTAACAGGTCAGGTAGTCATAGTAACAGGACAGAGATCAAAAGTTTAGAGCCAGGTAGATGGTCCTTACTTCCTTCCCTGAAACCCTCTGACTGATTTAAAAGACCACTGACCCAATACCAAGGGAACACTATGCAACCACAATGAGTGTGCAACTAATTTTAATACCGAGCGGGAAATGGGCAGTGACAGGTAATAAATATGTATAGGCATCTTAGAATATGCCTGATTTTTGTCAAAAAATAGAGGACTAAAAGCCTTTGGGAACAATCCCGCGTGTCTGCCCAGCTCTGAAATGAACATATAGTTTTGATTAAACTGGTTGAAAGGTATTTTGTCCTTGCCTTCCATGAATAATTTTGGCAGCTGCAGCAGGACCTTCTCTTCCAGCAGGAACAGATGGTAGTGTTGCAACTCCAGGTGCACCAACCCGAGTCCCTCTTGGACAAGAGACCTCCACTCCCGCCTACTTTAGTGTGGGAGCCAGACTAGTCTGCTGGCCAAGGACAAATTGGCCTGATTATGATTTCAAAATTACCCCAGGGTGAGAGGCCTAATTGGTAAGACATAGAAGATGCTCAATGTGCAATGTTGGGTGAAAGGTACCGCTTGCAAGCAGAAAGAACTGTTTAAGTTACCAGTGAAGGGATTCTGCTGTGCCGTAGAGGGCACCGCTAGCAAGTTCTGGGGGTGGGCTTGAGTGAATCCTGGTGTTTAAACTGCCAGTGGAAGGATTGTTCGTGCCGTGGAGGACACTGTTAGCAATTGTGGGGGTGAGTTTGGGCAAATCCTTGTTTATTGCTGCTATATTGGCAAACTGTTGTTGTGGTTGTGATTGGATGTGTGTGTGTCTGTGAAGAGTGCTAGATAAGATTTTCCTACAAGTCTGATGGCTATCTTTTATTTTTGAGGCAACACTACCATCTTGTGTCAAAAGTTGGATTTGCAACAAGTTAATAGTCCATTCATTTGTGATACAACTCTACCATCTTGTGCTAAAAAATTACAGTTGCAGGGAATTGGAAACTTTTGCGTGAAACAAGCCATTTGTTTGTTGTTAATAAATTGTTAAAAGTGGCCAGCAAGGCTCAGGCATGAGCCGCAAGTGCCCGAGCGTCCAGGGAAGGGCTCTCTAGATGGTTTGGGCTCCAACCAGGTGAATTTTTTAGCTAAAGGAGGAGACTGGACTATTGTCAAACAGATGAAAAGGAGAAAAGGGAGGGTTTTCTTAGGTAGATTGTATTAGAGTAGAACAAGTAATTATTTGTTTTTTGACTGGGAACTACCCCAGTTGAGAATAATCTCAGAAATCCACAACAGTGAGGACTAATAGGGGTAACTCCTTGTTTTTTGTGGCAGACGATTTTTCATTGGGTACCAGGCTGGCATCCAATTTTGGGTCCTTCTCTGCTGTGGAGGGTGCAAAAAGTGACGGTATTATAGAAGGAGACCTAGGTGCCCCGGATGTGCTGTGGAGCTCCTGAGATGCTGTAACTGGGAAGTAGCACACGATCAGTGTGAGACACTTGTTGGACTCAGTGAGTCATGGGCCTCTCTGGATTCTTCAGAGAGAAATCAGAGTGTAGGGATTGAATTAAAGCCTTTGGATGGGATGAAGTATATTAAGCCAGTCACACATAAAGTAGACATTGAAGTAGAAGTAAGTTAGCAAGTTTTATTAGGAGCTGTAATGCTTTTTGTAAGTGAAAGGTTTAGATTCCACACTAGCAGTTCAAGTTCTAGCAAAGGTTGAAAAAATACTGATATTTTCAACAAGAGGCTCCAGGCCCACAATGGTAGACAGGACTTGGTCATAATAGTGCTATAGTAAGAATATTGCTTACATTTTTAATATAGAACAAGATAGATTGTATCAGTAGTTGTATACTAGTTGTTACCTAGTGTGCTAAAAAAACTAGAATTCTAATAGGTTAAGGAGTGGTGGTCCATGCAGGGTGGGTGTGGAATCATCTGGTGTGAGAAGCAAGGATGTCTTTGCTGCATTTACTATGTCTTGTAATGTGTCTTTGGGCAAAGTGTCAGCTTGTTCTGAAGGCTTTGATAAATTGCTTTCTCCAGCTAATTTTTCCACTGTGAAATTTGGGCAATTTGCATCTTTAACATAATTATCGGGTAATGTTTTTAGCTGTTTTTTCCACTGCCTTTCCCATAACATATATTCAGCAGGGATTAAAAGACATTGTGCTAAATGTTTTACATCATGTGGTACTAAAACATATGCAGAAAAAAATTGCCTGTAAAATTTTTTTTAAAAGTTGAGTGTTTATCCCATGTTGCCTTTCTATTTTGGATAATTCTGTCAATTGTTTAGCATAAAATGCTTCCCATTGAACTTTATTTATGGCACGTCTTCTTCTGCTTGGTATATATGTCACAGGAAAGGCATACATTTTTTAAGCTATTTGCCAATCTCCATTTTGCGTGGCTAATTGACATTGGCCCATGGGTGTTGGTCATCTGAATAATAAGAATCTGTATCTGTGTTGCCAGAAGTGTTAAAATGTTGTTGTCGGCTATGGTGCTTTTTAGAATGAGAAGGGAGGGGTTTGGGGGAGGCCTCAGAGGCAGGTGGTGGGGGGTCAGGGCAGGTAGGTGTGAGCAGGGAGTAGAGGGGGGGGCAGAGAGCTGGGGTTGGCTTGAATGGGTGCTTGGAATGGTTTGGCCACAAGGTGGCAGTGGCGCCATAGGGATTGAGGCATTCGTGCAAGGGAGAGGGGAGCACGGTGGGATGGCAGGGACAGGGATAACGGGGGCGGTTGGGAGAGAGGAGAGGGGAGAGGGGGGCTGGTATTACAAAGGCTGGCATTGGGAGCAGAATTTACAAGTGGATTGTTTTGATAAGAGACAGTACAGAGCTGCCGAGAATTAAAGTACTGGAATGTGAAGCCAAGGTCGTTGCCGTAGTGATGGTAGGGAGGGTGGCATTACTAGTGAGTGTATTAGAAACAGGGAGGGGGTGTTGGTGATGGGTCTGAGCTGCAGGGACAGCTGATGAGCTGGTGAATTGGAGCTGCACAGAGTGAGGAGGGGGCGAGTTGAGGGAGGAGAAACCACAGTGGAGGGACTCGGTTGGAAAGAAACCGGGAGTGAGAGGGGCTGCGAGGGGAGCAAGGGGAGGCCAGCTGGGACAGCAGACTGGAGTGGGGAAGGGGGGAATGAAGTGGCTGGAACAGCAGGCTGGGGAGGATAAGTGGAGAGTGGGACAGGGGATGTGAGTTGCTCGGAGGGGAGGGGGGGTTAGTTTTGTTGCCAGAGCTACGGCGGGAGAGGGAACGGGCACGGAGTGGGGCAGGGGGTCTTGCGCACTTGTGGGGGGAGAGGATGGATGCAGTCAGTGGCAGCCACAGTTATTAGGGAAAGTGAGGAAGGGATATTCCCTGCTGAAATTCGCAAAATTGTTTGGGATAATGCCTCTAAAATGGAAAGAGAGCTTCAACCTTGGTAGGTTTTGGTTAATTTTACCTATGACCCTGAGACAAGTACAGTGACAGCTTTTGTTTTAACTATACATAGTGCATCCGTGAGCTTAATACACCCAATAGTTGCTCTAGGACTAAATCATGAAGGGACTGTACTGTATCCTTCTGAAAACAGAATGTGGGCACGAAAAATTGAAGGAAAATGGCAGACTATTAACCTAGAGCCCTGTTCTATGAGAAAACAATTGGGATATATATGTGAGGGAACTTTAGAAGATGACAAAGATACTTGCCTGGACACGGACCAAAGCATTTGCCACTTTGAAATGCATCTAACCAACCAAACAACTTCACTTCTGTATATAGGACAAGGTTGTGTCTGTCTTAGAACCTCATGTCCCACCATAATAATAGACAATCAAATAGTGGATGAGACTCAGTTCAATTTATGTGTTTACAATTTTGTTAAAATCAAAGGATGCGACTTTTCCTATCAGGCACCTGTAATATCACATCAGTATATAAAGGCAAACCTGGTTACTGTGCAAGAAATATTGCCTGCGCCTATAGGTATGAATTTAACCCTAGTCGCTCAGCTACTGAAACATCAAGAATTAAGAAAAAAATTAGGAGGCTCAAGATGTAGAGAAAAGGACTTTGATCACGATACACCATGATGCGGAGACCATAAAAAGGGGTTTATAAAAGATTTGAATAACATCTTTGTCATCATTGGTGGGATGTGCTATTTAGTTGGTCACCAACAGCAACCAGTTTGCTTAATGCCTTGATTCATCCAATCACAGTGTTGCTTATTTTAGTCAGTACAAGTTCAATTTTGTCTATTGATGTACTTGTTTGGAATTGAGAATATTACGACAAGTGGCAGACTTGACCTCACTATCAAAGGCATATGGCTTGGTCTTAAGAGATGGCTGCCATGCGTCTAGGATAGATGAAGAGCAATCCCCATATTGAGTAAAAGAATTTACTCATTTCAAAGGAGAAGTGGGGAATGGAACACTAATCTTAGAAAATTAGAATTTTAGTTACCTTGCTGAAAATAATTAAAAGTTAGAAGGGAGCAGTTATCTGAAACTTAAATAATTGATTGTCTGTCATTTCATGTTTGCTTAGATTAGCTTAAAATGGGAAATGACGAAACTGGTGAGCAGATACAAAGGAACATAGACAATGCAACCAGAAACCCATTCTTTGGAAAATTGGACTAATCCCAAAAATCATTTGTATTGTCAGTGATAGAAAAGGTCAAGAGTTTAGGGTGAGGAAGATTTGCTCTAATTGCTCCTTTTAAGACCCTTCCCCAGGAAAACGACCCCAGACTTAATTTAAGAAGTCAATCATTCATGCTTAATAACTATACAAGCTAATTACCATAGGAAGCGGGGGATGGGAGGGGCTGTTATTATGAATATGTATTTGTTTGAATCCTTTGCTAATAAATAGACTCTGTGATCACCTGTGATTTTGCAGTGTGTATTAGAGGATTACATCAGCTGGTGTCCACCGCTGAATAAACATACATATTCTAACTTTAAATTGTTAGAGAGTCTTTTGTCCGTCACAGTTGAGTATTTGACCAATATTCATATTTTGGTAATTCACAGATGTGTCACACTGGCCTCTTGTTTCCATGGGGCTCCACAGTGTCACAATGGTCCCTTGCTTTCATGAGGCCTTGCAGTGTCACAGGGGTCTCCTTGGTGCCGCAGTATTACAGTGGACCCTTGATTTCATGGGGACTCACAATGGCAGAAGGGTCTCCCTGGTTCCATGGGGCCCTGCAGAGCCCCTTGATTCAATGAGGCCTCAAATATCATCATGGCCTCCAGGATTCCATGAGGCCCCGCCGTGTCTCAATGGACTCCTTGATTCCATGGGGCTGCAAAGTGTCACAACAGTCTCCATGATTCCAGGAGGCCTTGCAATGTACAACAGACCATTTATTCCATTGAGCCCCACAGTGTCACTATGGTTTCCTTGGTTTCATAAGGCCCTGAAATGCCACAGTGTCCCTTTTGTTTCACAAAGACTCAAAGTATAAAAATGGCCTCATGATATGCAGGATAGACTCTCTAACTCATGAGAAATGAGAGTTATAAAGTAGGTATGCATTTATTCAGCTCTGTGGTGCACAGGGATAATTCCTCCTAAAGCATGCACACCAAAACTTCAAACTCCTGTTCTATTTATTCCCCAGCAGCCTAGGATTACAAAATACGCCTAATACATATTCATGTCCTAGCCCCGCCCAGTCCCGCCTACTCACGCTTTGTATTAAAAAGAACCAAAAGTCCTTTTGTGCTTGCGCCTCCCCAGTTCAGGGGGCGTTGGGGGCCTCTGATGAAAACTTCCAAACTCTTCATCGCACTTGAACTTTTCAACTTTGTCTCTGGAACATGAGTCTTAGCCCTTTGGGTACATTCCAGACCTTGAGATTAGTTTTTGCTGGTTTAAGGTTTTGGGTTTATCACTCATCACTTATCACTTGTAGTCTTGCACCCCTCACTCTGTTTGCATGTTCTGGCTCCATTTATCACAAACCAGTCTGCCTCTCATCCTGATTTTTGCAAGCATAGTAAATGTCAGGCATTCCTCATTGTCTTGGGTTTTGATGAACTCCTCAATTCCCTGTCTCAGAGTCAGCTTGGAGTTGTAAAGGAGGAAGATTTCAAAATGCACCTCATGATTTTACTTTACTCAAGGTGATATTTTTTTTTTTTACTTTTCAGTTCATAGAGAAAGTGATAGAAGCATTCTCCATTTGCCCTTGATGCTGAATGTCTCCTTAGGAGTTCTGGGCACACAGAAGAATGAGCCCCTTTCTGGCTGACGCTGTTTGTACAACCTGCTCCTCATCCCCAGCCTCACCATGCCTGACATCTTCCACTGGGACTGACATCCCTGTGCCCTGCATCAGAACCTTGTCCCCTGAGCTCTGCAGCTGGGTGTCCCAGCCCATTGTACCATGTCCCATCTGTTCTCCTCAGGGTTCAGCCTGCACACAGGCCCAGAAGTTTTCCTCTTTGTGAAGACAGAATGGAAAAGCCTGAGCAGGATTCCTAAACAACAAACCCCTGAGGAAGTGAGAAATCACATGCTCAGTACAGGCTGCCTGGAATGATGTCACCTTTCTCCAAGGGACAGTGTGACAAGAAATGATCTCTGTAAGCAGAATCCTCTGTCCCTGTCCTTTCCCTGGATCTCTGTTGCAGATGGAAGAAGCTGGTGCCATTCTCACCTTTAACTTCTCTTTTGAATGCAGACAGATGTTCCCAGGTGTGTTAAGCAGTTGCTGCTCAATGTTCATGCAGATCTTTTGTATCCTCATGGAACCAAGGATGCCCTTGTGGCATAGCAGAGTCTCATGGAACCAAGGAGACAACTGTGCCAGTTCAGAACCTCACAGAAACAGAGTTCCACTGTGATACTGATAGGAATTATGGAATCAAGGAGACCATTGTGACACAGTGAAGCCGCTTGGAACCAATGGTCCATTGTGACAATGCAGATCCAAGGAGATTGTTGTGACAATTTGGGACCCCATGGATCCAAGGGGCCATTGTGACACTCAAGAACTTCACGGAACCCAGGGTCCAGTGTGACATAGCAGCGCCTCATTGGAACAAAGGAACCATTGCTGACAGCACAGAAACTTGTGGAACCAAAGGGCCATGGTGACACAGTAGGGCCACACAGAACCAAAAAGACCTGTTACATTTAAAAATCTTAGGAATTGACTGAGGGTCCATTATGGCACTGCAGAAGCAAGGAGACAATTGTGACACTATAGAAGCTCATGGAACCAAGCAGCCAGTGTGACACTCCAAGTTGTTGATCAGGGAGATCATAGTGACACTCCAGAACCTCATGGCACTAAGAGTTTATTGTGACACAGAAGGGTTGCATGGAAGCAATTGTCCATTGTGACAGTGCAGATCCT
Organism: Erithacus rubecula; assembly: GCF_903797595.1. Lineage (NCBI taxonomy): Eukaryota > Metazoa > Chordata > Aves > Passeriformes > Muscicapidae > Erithacus > Erithacus rubecula. The sequence continues at coordinate 18,857 of NW_027635408.1, read as the reverse complement.
GGGAGACCATGGAAACATGTTGGAAGCTCATGGAACCAGGGATTCATTGTTACCATCCAGAACCAAGGAAAGCATTGTGTCAGTACAAAATCTCATGGGACCATGACCCTATTGCTATGCAGTGGTGCTCCATGGAACCAATGAGACACAGTGACATAGCAGGGCCCCATGGAACCAATGGTCCATAGTGATACTGTGGATCCAGGGAGACCATGGCTATACCACGGATCCTTATGGAGCCAAGGGACCACTCTGACACAGCAGAACCTCCTGGAATCAAGGCAACCATGTTACACAATGGAACCAATGGGCCATGCAGGACCATGGAACACTGCAGGGCCTCACTGGAAAAAAGGACATGGTTGAGGGGACAGAAGCTCACATGCAAGAGACAAGGACTTGTGGACAGCAACTCAATATGATTGTGCAGATGCCAAATTGTTGTTTACTTTTAGCCCTAGTTATACATTTTAATACTTCTCTCCACGCAATCAGACATTCCTTGATTGGTGCCTCTATGCTGTCCATGCACCCTGCACGAGCCCATTAGCTGTGATGATTGGTCGCTGTCCAGAACTTTGCTGCCAACCCTTATCTTGGGTCTTCTAATCTTGGTACTCTGTTTTTCAATTGCTTCTCTCCAAATTTAGCACAATTTCAGTAGCCTTGAAGAGTTCCAACAAGATAAATAGGCTGAAGAAAAACACCTAAAAATGACTTCTCCAGTGCACCTATTATAAACACTGGTCTAAACTAAAAAATATGCAGAACAGCAGCTAGACATGTAGTAAAACAGCAAAATATGCAAACAATCAGCTAAATACAGTTTGGCTGGTGCAACTAGTATGTGGCCTAGACTATTGAGATGCATTACTATACTCATGGAAACTATGGGACACTGTGACAATGTGTCATGGTTTGACTTCTGTTTGCCAATTTTAATATATTCAATTTCTTTTCGAGATAGGATTTAGGAGCAAAAACAAGGCAGGCTTAAAACTTAAAAGGGTATAAGAAAAAATTTATTAATAACCCATAAAAAAGAAATTCAGAATAAGATTTCCAGATTATTCCCTTGTCCCCATTTCTTAACAGCAACATACACAGAACACTTCAGTCAGTTATCTACTTCAATAATAATTTCAGTTCACTCTAGAGGAAAAAGTTCTGTTTTTTTAATTTAGGCTTAGGGGGTGTCTTGACTTTCACAATCTGCATCCACCTGGAGAAAAACTGCAAACTGTGAATTTCCTCTCATCTTCACAGTCCCTCTAGAGCTGTGTTATGGGTTATGCTGCACACTTGGGGTATTACTTTCAAAGACAAGCTGCTGAAAGAAAAAGTTCTCTTCATCTCTTTTTCTATTAAATTTCTTTGTTCGTATTTCCAGTCCCAAAACAGAGAGCCCCATTTCCTTGAGGCAGAAGATCCTTTTTTTCAAGCACTTTAACCTCCCCAAGTATTTTTCACAGATTAAAGGAATTTCAGTGTAATCACAGACCCCTTATAGCCCACCAAAAAAAAAAAAAAAACCCAAAAAAAAACCCAACCAAACGAAAAAAACAACAAAAAACAAAAATGGTTTTCAGCTATTTATCAGTGGTATCTCTTCAAACTCTTGGCATCTGGAAAACTCGGCATTCATGTCACTGATTTCAGTAGACTACTTTCTTTATTCTTCTAATTCAGGGGAGCTCAGGAGGTCTAGGTCTTATCCAGGCATTAAGACTTAAAAAGGCATTCAGAAAGTGAAGAAGCTGGGCCAGGCCATGCTGGAAAAGAGCCATGTGAAGGAGGCCAGACAAAACTACAAAACTCAGCTTCACCTCCCCATGCTGCATAGTCAGCTGGGGGTCTCTCCTCTCCTGGTTGCTTCCAAAAACAGCAGCAAAAGCCTGGCCAAGTTGTCGCCACACCAGGGATGGGGGGGTGGGGGCAGGACCTCAGCAAAAGTGTCTCTCCACCCAGCCACCAGGGTTGCCCAGCCAAGAACAGGAGGAGGGGAGGGGTCTCCGGTGGCTCCCCCACCCCCTGCCTGGCCAAGCCACATGGGGAAGGGGAGTGGGCCGGGCCGAGCTGGGGCCAGGGGCCCCACCGAGCCAAGGCCGAGGCCCTGCTGGCTTTTACCTGCACCATCAACGAAAGTGAAAAGAGGATGGATTAGCTTTACCAGTGTAATTTATGAAAGCAAAATAACTTTTAATTGGCTACTCAGTTTGTCAACCACTTAATCAGCTCTCTGATGGTCCCTGCAGCCCACAGAGGAAGTTCCCAGAGAGGGGACAGCCCTCCTGTTTCCAGGCCCTGTGCTCTTCCCCCAAGACCCCTCTCAGCCAACCTCCCTCTATGCAAAACCACCACAGAGGGGAAGGGGGTCTGGCTCCCTTACAAATACCTGATTCACACCAAAGTCTTGGGTCAAGGGTCTCAAATTCTTGGCCTCAGTACCATCTAGTTGTGCACCTGTTCTTTTAAGATCCCAGACCTGGAGCAACCAAGTTTAAAAGCCTCATTGCCCCGTTGTACAATGTCTTTTCACAGATTACAGAGACTTTCGTACAAAAGGGACTCAGTGACCATCTCAACCCCTGGCTCCCCTGCTGGTTGTGAGGGCCCTCCATGCTGATCCTTATTATCTAGGTGCTTTGTTTTCATTTTAAATTTTCTAGTTTCCACAGGGGCAACTGCTGCTGGCTGTGACTGCCCCTGTGATACAGCTGGAACCTGAACAGATGTAACATCTACGGGTTCTGCTGCAGCACCATCTGACTCCCTCTTTAGGCCAGGAGGAGGGTTTCTCACCAGCTGGGGTAAAGTGCTCTTTCAACATCTGGCCCATGTCACATATCTCCCTCAGCAGAACCCCCACCCACTCCAGGTGGTTCCTCTCTGCAGTGGGCTGTGGGGCAACATCCCTAGTCCCTGGGGCAGGGTCAGGCTCTGGGGCAGCATCTCTGGTCTTTGGGGTAGAGTCAGGCTCTGGGGCAGCACCTCTTTTTTCCTGGGGTAGGTATCAGGGTTGCTATCTAAGCCAATATTCCCTTGCCTCTGAGTGCTAAACAGAACAAGCATATCAACAAAACTAGCCATTGTGTAATATCATTAGCATTCATAAAAAATGTCAACCCTTCAAAAACTGGTGGGGTAGTCTCAAAAAAACTGGGTGAAGGGTTGGGAGAAAATTTGTCCTGGTGTCATTTCCTCACAGTAGGTGCCATTATTAGAGTAACCCTAAAAACACAGGGTTAGTGTGGGATAGCCCTGAATCCATGTACCCACCTTCCAAAGGAAGTTAAAAACCCACAAATTCCTCACCTTATTAAACTATAAAGCAAACTGGTTAACAGAAACAGTAGACTTAGTTACAGGGCCCATGTTTAGATAAGGGCCTGCAAATGGTAGAAATATAGCCACAACCACATGCCACCCAAACCAGGGTAAGCTAGACTACATGATGCCACCTAATGAGGTTTCTATATCCATCACACAAAAATTAGGTTATTCAAGAATTGCTATTCCTTTTATCTCTTTGTGCCCTCGTGCCCCACTTGGGCACCAAAATCTGTCTTGGATTGAAGGACAGGTATGTACCAATAAAGGCAGAAGCTTATCTTTGAAATGGAGAATGTAAACCCCATTTCTCAAAATTATTAAAATTTTGAAATTAAGGGGTTCTCAGGCAAAGATATGGGAATTAGCAATAACAGTTCTTTACTAGGAAAATTAAAAGAGAAATACAGTATTACAAAGAACAATCCCAACCCTGACAGAGTCAGAATACAACCTGACACCCCATCAGTCAGGGTGTTGGTAGCAGTCCAATTAAATGGTGGCTACAGTCCTCCTGCAGTGTCAGATGTGGTTCAGTTGAAGCAGTGCTCCTGTAGAAAGGTGCAGTTTTCCTCTGAAGGTCAAGACATGATGTGGAAAGGTCCAGCTTTTCCTCTGGAATCCAGTGGAAAGAAAGTAATTTGCTGTCCAAAATCTTCATTTTTATCTAGGTAGCAAAGACTTGGCTCTTCCTGCTGGCTGGAGCATCTCCTAATGGGATGGTGTAATTTTATCAGTCATACAGTGGGACTTAATGGCTCAGCAGCAGATGATGTCTTCCTGGAGAGAGGATGGGTTGTGGAAAAGGTAAAGATGATGGCCCTATCTTGTCTTAAAGATGGCCCATTAGCAGATGGTATGTGCCACGGAGATAAGGAATCACTACCCCACCTAGTTTTAACAGATGGCGATGGAATACACATTTTCTGGCCACATCAACCCAATACAGGGTGTTTTGAACAAATGTTTATGAGTCTCTCATTCAATTCCCTATCTGAAGAGCTCAAGGAAGAAGAGGCCTCTGGAGTAGGAAAATTCATCAGCAGCCTCCACGTGGCTGAGGATCCTCATCAGAGCAGCAATGAACAGAAATGGGCACAGCTTTGTGGCTGCCCCAGCGCCGGGATGGGCCCTGGGCCTGGAGCAGGAGCAGCTCTGCAGAGCCCCAAGGCCAGGGCTATTGTGCTGCCCTGGGCAGATGGGATGGCAGCAGGGGCTGCAGAGCTCTCAGGAGCTCAGGGAGAGGAGAACAGGGCACACAGGGAGCTTCACTTCGCCTTAGCCAAGCACCTTTCCCAATAACCACTCCAAAATCCCACACCCACTGACCACATCCTACTGAACACAACACACTGCCCTACCCACTGACCACACCTCAGTGAATTTTCCCCCTCACCACCCCCACAGCCCACACCCACTGACCACCCTTAACTGCTCACACCCGCTGACCACTGCCACTGACCACACCCCAATGACTCCCAAACTGACTGCACTCACACTGAGCACACCCCCACTCACCTTAATCACTGACCACACCCCAATTAAAACCACACTGACTACATCCACTGACCATACCCACTGACCACTTCCATGCACCACACCCACTGGATACAGCCCCTGACCACACCCCAGTGACCACCCAACTGACCGTACATCCACGGACCACAACCCCGATGCACACCACTGACCACCCCAATGACAACCCCCACTGACCACACCCCATTGACCACTCACACTGACCACAGGCAAATGGCCACTCCCATGACCGCTCCCACTGACCACACGAACGACCAAACTCCCAACCAACTTCAGAGACCACCACCACCCAACTACCCAACTGACCGCATTCAATGACCACACTCACTAACTGCAGCAACTGACCACACCTACTGACCACATGCACTCACCACACACCACTGCCTACACCCATTGCCCACAACCAGTGACCACACCTCACTGAGCACACACACTGACCACTACCCACTGACCACCCAACTGAACAAGCTGACTGACCACCCAACTGACTCTACTCTGAGTGACCACATGACACTGAGCACATCCACTGGCCATACCAAATAACCACACCCTCACTGACCACATCCACTGACCACCCCAATGACCATGCCCACTGAGTGCACCCACTGACCACACCAATTGGCCACTCCACTGAACACATCCACTGAGCAAACCAAATGACCACACCCCAGTGACCCACCAATTGTCCACATCCAGACTGCAACCCACTGAGTTCTCCCATTGACCACACCAACTGTCCACACCCACAGACCATACCCTGACTGACCACACCCACTGACCACAACCCTTGGCCATCTCCCAGTGACCACACCACATGGACCTGCCCAATGACAACACCCTTGGCCCACATACCACTGCCTACACCCCACTGATCACACTCACTCACCACACTTACTGACCACTCCACCACTGACTCCGCCCAGTGCCCTCATCCATTGACCACCACCCGTGACCACACCAGTTGAAGACCCAACTGACCACAACTCCTTACCACCACCCACTGACCTCCCAACTGACTACATCCACTGACCACAGCTACTGAACACATCCTACCATCCACACACACTGCCCAAAACCACTGCCCAGGCAACAATGGCCACACCCCACTGACCACATTCACTTCCCCAGGGCCAGGAGACAAGGTCCCACAGCTCTTCTGGTTCTGCAGAGCCACAACAGCCCCTGGTTCCATGAGTTTCCGTACTGTCAGCAGTGGTTCCTTGGTTTCTATGATGCCCTGCTGGGTCACAGTGGATGTTTGCTTCCATTAAGTTCTGCAGTGTCACCATGGCCTACCTCATTCCATGAGCTTCTGTGGTGCCAAAATGGACTCCTTGGATGGGCAGGGTAACAATGGACCATTGGCTCCATGCAGCCCCACTGGGACACCATAAACTCCTTGGTTCCATGACGTTCTGGTAGTGTTGCCGTGGTCCCCTTGGATCCAGAGTGTCACAACGGACCACCAGATGCACATGACCCTGATGTGTCACAACGGCCCCTTGGTTCCATGGGACCTCAATGTCACAATTAACTCCTTGCTTCCATGTGGCCCCCTCAGTGTCAAAATGGCCTCTTCATTCATTGAGGAATACAAAAAAATTGTAGAAACATTAAGCAAATTTTGCTTAAAACACCTGGGAACATCTGCTTGCATTCAAAAGAGAATTTAAAGCTGAGAATGGCACCAGCAGCTTCCATCTGCAAACAGACATCCAGGGAAAATAAAGGGACAGAGAATTCAGCTGAAAGACTCAGAGAATGCTGCTTACAAAGATCATTTCTGGTCACACTACCCCTTGTAGAAAGGTGACATAATTTCAGCCAGCCTGTAATGGACATGTGGCTCCTCAGTAGGATTTGTTGTTCAGAAAACCTGCTCAGGCTTTTCTATTTTTCCTTACAAAGAGGAAAACTTCTCCTGGGCCTGTGTGCAGGCAGAGCCCTGAGGAGAGCAGGTGGGACATGGTGCAATGGGCTGGTGTGAATGATACAACCGTGCCTGAAAAAGGCCCTGGGGATTTTGTGCCCTGAGATAATGGAGCCTTTCATGAGAGATGCCCCCCCTCCCTGCTAAAACCCCTGTTATCATTTAAGACTTCTATTGATTTATAACTTTACTAGATGATTGGTCTTTTTATTACCTAGAATCCTAAAGTAATTGGATAGTCTCTCAACTCATAATTTTACTGGTTAGAATTTCAATCACTTTAAAATCTATAAAGACCCCTTGCTTCATTATCTTCATTCAACCTAAAAACCTTTAACCCTTAAGATGCTAAATTACCCAAAAATGTTCCAGGTAAATAGGATTAGAAGGAGGACAAAGAGAGAATAACAGAAGAACAGGAGATCTATAGAAAACACGCATATAGGTACCAACTGCTCAAGTTCCAGCACTACTCACAGAAAAAACCCAGCAGAAGGCAGGATCCAGACCAGGGGCTGACCTCCTGCTCCAGCTTTTGACCCCCTGGGCAATCATGGGCCCACCCCTTGGGAGGGACTTTCAGTTGCTTGGCCAATCAGAGTCTGGGTTGGAATCAGTTGGTAGTATGTGATTGATTGACAACTTGGCCAATCAAAACTGGATTAGCACCAGCCCTGTTGTATGACTGATAGACATCTCAACCAATCAGAGCTGGGTTAGCACTGCCTGCTGTGTGATTGACAGCTGTTCCAGGCCATGACTGAGGGTCAGGATCTTTCCTGCCATAATTCCAAGGCCTGACCCACCCCAGGCCCCACACAGGCACTCCGAGCATCCTGAGGGGTTTTGGGACATCGATTTCATCCAGCCTCTGACAGTGACCACGGTGACACTGGGGAACCTCATGAAACCAAGGGCCCGTGGTGACATTGTGGAGCCCAGAGTGTCACAGAGGAGCCGTTGTGACACAGCAGGACCACATGGAGCTGAGGGGCAATGGTGACACTTGAGGGCTTTGTGGAACCAAGAACCCATTGTGACATTGCAAGGTGTCATGGAAGCATGGGGCCATTGTGACACTTCAGAAGCAAGGAGCACATTGTGATGCTGTGGGGCCCCATGGAACCAAGGGATCATGGAACACATTGGGCTGGCTTGGCCTCCCAGGGGCCACCTGACAGGTTTGGCTGACCTTGGCACATTGAGGGTTGCTGCTTATCAGCTGCTGAAGCACCAGGGCTCTGTGCTTTCCTTCCTATGGAAAAATCCGTCCTTCTCCTTGACGTGTATGTGGCCAAAATTGAGATTCCTTCTCCAAATTCCCTTATTTGCAAAGATCACCCCCATATGAAATTGGCCAGGAGAGGCAGATCTGGCTGGCCGTGGCTTGCTGAGGGCTGGCTCTCATCTGCCTTTGAAACACTGGGATTCTGTTCTATCCTTCCTAATGAAAAGAACTCTCCTTGCTGGCCACGCCCCCACAGTCAAAACTGAGATTTCACCTCCAAAAATCTCTGAATCCAAGGAGAGCCCCCAGATGAAAGGAGCCAGGATAGACATCTGCCTGGCTTGCCCTATTGTCCCGACCCCTCATCTTCTTGCAAAACATCTGGGCATCACACTTTTCTTTCCTATTGGAAAAAACACCAATTTTGATCAGGTACCCATGGCCAAAACTGGAATTTCACCTCAAAAACTCTGTACATCCAAGGATTGCTCCCACATGAAAGCTGTCAGGACAGACAGGTCTGGTTGCCTTTGGCCTCATGGGGACTGCTGTTCAATGTTTTTCGTAAGACTGGGACTCACTGCATTCCTTCCTATGGAAAAGAACCGTCCTTTTCTTTAAGGTGTTCATGGTCAAAATTGAGACTCAGAACAGAAAATCCTGTACATTCAGGAACTCTTCATGATGAAAGCTGCCAGGGCATACAGGCCTGGCTCTCTTGGCTTCCCAGCAGACACCTGTCTCCTCTTCCTTTGAAACACCTGAGCTCTGTGCTTTCCTTCCTATAGAAAAGAGCCACCCTCCCTATCAATGCAAAAATGGCTGAATGTGGGATTCCACCTCCAAATTTCCCTATATCATTTCCTGTAGAAAAGGTAAATTCCCTTTCCTATAGGAAGGATTTCTTTCACTCAGAAGCTTGCAGAACAGAGATGTCTGGCTGGCCTTGGCCTCGGCCTCTGATGGCGGCCTTCCATCCACCCCTGAAACAACGGTGTTCCATGCTTTCCTTCCTATGGAAAAGAACCCTCCTTTTCATCCAGGCATCCATGTCAAAAATTGATATGTCACCTCAAAAATGCTGTGTATCCCAAGGTAGCTCCCAGACAAAACCTGCCACCGTCATTTGATCTGACTGCACTTGGCCTCTGTGCACTGCCCGTCATCCGGCCCTGCAACACTGGAGACGGGCTGTTTCCTTCCTGTGAAGAAGATGGTGACACTCTGGGGACCCCATGGATCCAAGGGACTATTGAGACACTGTGAGGACTTCATGGAACTATGAGCACCATAGTGACACTTCAGGGCCTCATGGAACAGAAAGGCCATTCTGACCCTTCATGGCCTCATGGAACCAAAGTGTCATTGTGACACTGCAGAAACAAGCAGGCTTGCTGGGCCTCCCAAGGAGCACCATAAAGGTCTGTCTGATCCTGGCATGTCGAGGGCTGCCTCTCATCAGCCCTGGGAGCACTGGGGCTCTGTGCTTTCCTTCCCAGGGAAAAGAACCTTCCACCTTTCCAGATGCCCATGGCTGAAATGGGTACATCCCCTGAAAACTTCCCTATAAGCAAGAGTTACTCCCAGCCAAAGCCAGGACACACAGATCTGCCTGGCCTTGGCCTCCTGAGGGCTGTCTCTCATCTACCACTAAACACTGGGGCTCAGTGCTTTCCTTCCAGTGGAAAAGAACTGCCCTTCTCACCTAGGCATCAATGGCCAAAATTGGGAATCTATCTCCAAAATTGCATCTATCTAAGGATTGCAGAAGACAAAGGTAGCCAGGACACACAGGATTGGCTGCCTTGTCCTCTGGTGATTTTCTAAAAATATGAGCAGAACATTCTATTTGCTGACATTTTGGAAAGAGCCCAGAGATCTCCCAAGCTGGGGCTCGGAGGCCTCCAGCACATGACCAATATACAGAGACAAACGAGCTCTGTGCTCAGTGGGGTGGAGAATGAGAACAGCAGAGATGAGCACTGGAAAGAATGTAAGGGCTATTTCAGTGACAGAGAATCCTTTTGACATAATAAAGAACAGGCAGAGAAAGAAAGAATTAATGACAAGTGTAGATGGGGAGGCCCAGACTGAGAAAAAAGAGAAAGAAATTTCTCACCCAGAGATGGGCTGTGGTGCAACAAAACCCCCAGAAGGAGTCGGGAGCAGCCCAAGGCTTTGTGTGGCCAGGCAGAGGCAGGCAGGATGCAGAACTGTCAGCAAAGGAAGGGCCAGTGAGGTGGGGCAGCTGGGGGATGATGACAGCCTGCAGGGACAGAGGCACAGGGCATGGACACTGTAGCACAGCCTGGGCTGCAGAGGGCACAGGGATGGGCAGCAGCTGAAAGGCCCTGCCAGAGCCAACTGCTGCAGCACTTGGGCCATGGCTGCTGGCCCTGGGCCTGAGGCCAGCAGGGGACAAGTGAGCCTTGCTGTGCTGGGGCCTCATTGCCTCCTTGTCCCTGCTCAGCAGCCTGGCAGGGGCCGCCCCATGCTCCTGCCCTTGGCATTGCACATCCCCAGAGCCCAGCGTCCCGGGAAGAGCCCTGAACATCGAGGGAGGGACAGGATGTGCCTTGCCAGGGGCTGGGGCTCAGGCCTTGGCCCTTTGCATTCCTGAAACACATCCAGGTTTGCTCAGTATCAGAGACAACTTTATTTTCCTTGTTCCTAACTCTCATCACTGCCTCCAGTGTTCTGCTCTAACTGGAACCTTGGGACATGTTCTCAGTCCAGTCCCTCAGTGAGACCCATTAAAACTTCAAGAAACTTTGGAGTATCAATTTAATTTCAAGTTCTTGAGAAGTTTTTTTGAAAACACTCTCTCAGGGACCAAATCATATTTTAAAAAACCCGGACTCCTTAGAGGGTCATTAAAGTCCAAGAGTTGTGTCTGCTGGCACAGAGGGAAATACTGGCGACCAGGAAAAGATTCAAAAAGACATTTCTGCTGCGGAGAAGCTCCTCTCCCAGCCCAACAGAGCTGAGGGCACTGCCTGCAGGAACTGAGGGGACAGGAGCCAGGCACTGAAAGACTGAAAGCAGTCAGGACTGGGCAGACATTGAGCTGAGACTTCACTTGGGGACACTCATGCACAGCTCTGGACCTGGTGATTCTGTGGGTGCAGGGCAATATCCCCAGTGCTCCTGTAGGGAACTGCTGGAGCCAGCACAGCCCACAGCCTGGGCCCTGAGCAGCAACAAAGGGACAGGGCAGGACGGCTCCTTCGGCTGAAGCTGGGGCTGCAGCCAGGGCTCCCAGGGCTGTCCTGCAGAGCAGCTCCTGCAGCCCTCAGGGCTCTTGGGCGGCTCAGGCCCCCTGCCAGGGGCAGCTCTCAGCCTGCCTGGCAGCTCCCCATGCACTGTGGGGCGAAGTTGTAGCCACCCCCATCAGGGCAGATTCCTCCTGCTGTGCAGATGGTGCTGCACGGCCAGGACTACTCTCAGATTTCTCCTCAAGGGAAAGGAAAGGGGCTGTCAGGTGTGTCTGTGTCACTGAGACTCCTGTACTGTCCCACTGGGCATCAGCAAATCTGCCTCACATCTCCCTCACAAAGTGCCTCCTCATCCTCCTTTGTCTACAGACAGCAGCAGCAGCACCTTGGCTTGCAGCATTTTTGTTTGTCTGAGCTGTCCTTAAGGCCCTGCTGGCAGGGAGATGCCCCTGGGCAGTGGCCTGTGCTGGGAGGGGTGTGCAGTGCAGAGCTGAGCCCCTAGGGCTGGGCTGGGCTCTGGGAGCACTGGCAGGGACAAGGCTTGGATAGAGAGAAACAGCTCTCAGTAGGCACAACTCCAGGCTGCAGAGAGACAGACCAGCACTGGATATACCTCCCTGTTCAGCAACACAGAAAATGAGAAAAGACTTTACGCAGATTGATTTTGAATCTGGGGCCTTCAAAAACTCCACTTTATTTTTCAAGCACGTTGTGGTTTTAAGAGGATTCCTAATATAATTAAACAGGATTGACTCAAGGAAAACTATTACAGCTTTTTAATGTCTTCTTTCAACAGTCCACCATGCCCAGAGTGAAGAAATGTCCAACAGCAGCTCCATCAGCCACTTCCTCCTGCTGGCACTGGCAGACACGGGGCAGCTGCAGCTCCTGCACTTCTGCCTCTTCCTGGGCATCTCCCTGGCTGCCCTCCTGGCCAACGGCCTCATCATCAGCGCCGTAGCCTGCGGCCACCACCTGCACACTCCCATGTTCTTCTTCCTTCTCAACCTGGCCCTCACTGACCTGGGCTGCATCTGCACCACTGTCCCCAAAGCCATGCACAATTCCCTCTGGGACACCAGGAACATCTCTTATGCTGCATGTGCTGCTCAGGTGTTTTTCTTTGCCTTTTTCTTTTCAGCAGAGTATTTCCTCCTGACCATCATGTGCTATGACCGCTATGTGTCCATCTGCAAACCCCTGCACTATGGGACCCTCCTGGGCAGCAGAGCTTGTGCCCACATGGCAGCAGCTGCCTGGGCCAGTGGCTTTCTCAATGCTCTGCTACACACGGCCAATACATTTTCTCTGCCCCTGTGCCACGGCAATGCCCTGGGCCAGTTCTTCTGTGAAATCCCCCAGATCCTCAAACTTTCCTGCTCACACTCACACCTCAGGAAACTTGGGGCTTCTGCTTTTACTATATCCTTAGCACTTGGTTGTTTTGTGTTCATGGTTTTCTCCTATGTGCAGATCTTCAGGGTCGTGCTGGGGATCCCCTCTGAGCAGGGACAGCGCAAAGCCTTTTCCACCTGCCTCCCTCACCTGGCTGTGCTGTCCTTGTTTCTCAGCACAGTTGCATTGTGCTACCTGAAGCCCCCCTCCATCTCCTCCACATCCTTGGATGTCGCCCTGTCAGTTCTGTACTCAGTGGTGCCTCCAGCCCTGAACCCCTTCATCTACAGCCTGAGAAACGAGGAGCTCAAGTCTGCAGTGTGGACACTGATCACTGAACAATTTCATACAAAGTAAACTGCGGTCCAGTTTTTACAAATCACTTTTAATAAAAGCCAGATTTAATTGTTCTTTTTTTTTGGCTTGGTTGTTGGTTTGTTCTTTTATTCAATTTGTTTTATGTTATACAATATTTAACACTATGAAATGCTGCTATTTGTACCCTCAAATTATCAAATTATGAGCATTGGTCTAATACCGATACTCAATTGTGATGGACAAAAGACTCTCTAGCAATTTACTGTGACAGACAAAAGACTCTCTAACAATTTAAAGTTAGAAATTGTATGTTTATTCAGCGCTGTGCAGCAGCGTGAGGTAATCCTCTAATACACACTGCGAAATCACAGGTGATCACAAAGTCTTTTTATTAGCGAAGGATTCAAACAAACACGTATTCATAATAACAGCCCCTCCCATTCTTCGCTTCCTATGGTAATTAGCTTGAATAGCTACTAAGCATGCTTGATTGACTTCTTAAATTAAGTTTGGGGTCGTTTTCGTGTGCAGGGGTTTTAAAAGGAGGTAGTAAAGCGAGTCTTCCTCACCCTAAACTCTTGACCTTTTCTATCACTTACAATACAAATGATTTCTGGGGATAGTCCAATTTTCCAAAGAATGGGTTTCTGGTTGCATTGTTTATTTTCCTTTGGATCTGCTCACTAGCTTAATCTTTTCCTATTGTAAGCGCAACTAAGCAAACATGAAATGAGAGGCAATCAATTTATTAAATTTCAGATAAACACTCCCTTCTAACTTTTAATTGTTTTCAGCAAGGTAACTGAAATTCTAGTTTTCTAAGTTTAGTGTTCCATTCCCCACTTCTCCTTTGAAATGAGTAAATTCTTTTACTCAATATGGGGATTTCTCTTCATCCATCCAAGACGCATGGCAGCGATCTCTTAAGACCAAGCCATACGCCTTTGATAGTGAGGTCAAGTCTGTCACTTGTCATAATATTCTCCAATTCCAAACAAGTACATCAATAGACAAAATTGAACTTGTACTGACTAAAATAAGCAACACTGTGATTGGATGAATAAAGGCATTAAGCAAACTGGTTGCTGTTGGTGACCAACTAAATAGCACATCCCACCAATGATGACAAAGGTCTTATTCAAATCTTTTAAAAACCCCTTTTATGGTCTCCGCATCATGGTGTATCGTGATCAAAGTCCTTTTCTCTACATCTTGAACATTCTGATTTTTTTCTTAATTCTTGATGTTTCAGTAGCTGAGCAACTAGGGTTAAATTCATTTCTATAGGTGCAGGCAATATTTCTTGCACAGTAACCAGGTTTGCCTTTATATACTGATGTGATATTACAGGTGCCTGATAGGAAAAGTCAAATCCTTTGATTTTAGCAGAATTGCAAACACATCAATTGAACTGAGTCTCATCCACGATTTGATTGTCTATTATTATGGTGGGACATGCTGTTCTAAGACACAACCTTGTGCTATATACAGAAGTGAAGTTGTTTGGTTGGTTAGATGCATTTCAAAGTGGCAAATGCTTTGGTCCGTGTCCAGGCAAGTATCTTTGTCATCTTCTAAAGTTCCCTCACATATATATCCCAATTGTTTTCTCATAGAACAGGGCTCTAGGTTAATAGTCTGCCATTTTCCTTCAATTTTTCGTGCCCACATTCTGTTTTCAGAAGGATACAGTACAGTCCCTTCATGATTTAGTCCTAAAGCAACTATTGGGTGTATTAAGCTCACAGATGCACTGTGTATAGTTAAAACAAAAGCTGTCACTGTACTTGTCTCAGGGTCATAGGTAAAATTAACCAAAACCTACCAAGGTTGAAGCTCTCTTTCCATTTCAGAGGCATTATCCCAAACAATTTTGCGAATTTCAGCAGGTAATATCCCTTCCTCACTTTCCCTGATAACTGTGGCTGCCACTGACTGCATCCATCCTCTCCCCCCACAAGTGCACAAGACCCCCTGCCCCACTCCGTGCCCATTCCCTCTCCCACCGTAGCTCTGACAACAAAACAAACACCCCCCCCCCCGAGCAACTCACATCCCCTGTCCGACTCTCCTCTTATCCTCCCCAGCCTGCTGTCCCAACCACTTCATTCCCCCCTTCCCCACTCCAGTCTGCCGTCCCAGCTGACCTCCCCTTGCTCCCCTCGCAGCCCCTCTCACTCCCGGTTTCTTTCTGAGTCCCTCCATTTGGTTTCTCCCCCCTCAACTCGCCCCCTCCTCACTCTGTGCAGCTCCAATTCACCAGCTCATCAGCTGTCCCTGCAGCTCAGACCCATCACCAACATCCCCTCCCTGTTTCTAATACACTCACAAGTAATGCCATCCTCCCTACCATCACTACGGCAACGACCTTGGCTTCACATTCCAGTACTTTAATTCTCGGCAGCTCTGTACTGTCTCTTATCAAACAATCCGCTTGTAAATTCTGCTCCCAATACCAGTCTTTGTAATACCAGCCCCCCTCTCCCCTTTCCTCTCTCCCAACCGCCCCCGTTATCCCTGTCCCTGCCATCCCACCGTGCTCCCCTCTCCCCTGCACGAATGCCTCAATCCCTATGGCGCCACTGCCACCTTGTGGCCAAACCATTCCAAGCACCCATTCCATAGCCGACAGAAACATTTTAACACTTCTGGCAACACAGATACAGATTCTTATGATCCAGATGACCAACACCCATGGGCCAATGTCAATTAGCCACGCAAAATGGAGATTGGCAAATAGCTCAAAAAATTTCTGCCTTTCATGTGGCATATATACCAAGCAGAAGAGGACGTGCCATAAATAAAGCTCAATGGGAAGAATTTTATGCTAAACAATTGACAGAATTATCCAAAATAGCAAGGCAACATGGGAGAAACACTCAAATTTAAAAAAAAAAATTACAGGCAATTTTTTCTGCATATGTTTTAGTACCACATGATGTAAAAAATTTAGCACGATGTCTTTTAACCCCTGCGGTATACATGTTATGGGAAAGGCAGTGGAAAAAACAGCTAAAAACATTATCTGATAATTATGCTAAAGATGCAAATCACCCAAATTTGCCATTGGAAGAATTAGCTGGAGAAGGCAATTTATCAAAGCCTTCAGAACAAGCTGACACTTTACCCAAAGACACATTGCGAGACATCAAATGCAGCAAAGACATCCTTGCTTCTCACACCAGATGACTCCACACCCACCCTGCATGGACCACCACTCCTTAACCTATTAGAATTCCAGATTCTTAACATGCTAGGTAACAACTAGTATACAACTACTGATACAATCTATCTTGTTCTATATGAAAAATGTAAGCAATATTCTTACTATAGTTCTATTATGTCTAAGTCCTGTCTACCATTGTGGGCCTGGAGCCTCTTGTTGAAAATATCAGTATTTTTTCAACTTTTACTAGAACTTGCACTGCTAGTGTGGAATCTAAACCTTTCACTTACTAAAAGCATTACAGCTCCTACTAAAACTTACTTAGTTCTAAATAAACATCTAGTTTATGTGTGAGTGCCTTAATATACTTCAATCCATCCAAAGGCTTTAATTCAATCCCTGCACTCTGATTTCTCTCTGAAGAATTCAGAGAGACCCCTGACTCACTGATTCCAAGTGTCTCACACTGATCGTGTGCTACTTCCCAATTACAGCATCTCAGGAGCTCCAAAAAACATCCAGGGCACCTAGGTCTCCTTCTATAAGATATAGAAAACCATCAGTTTTTGCACCCTTGACAGTGGAGAAGGACCCAAAATTGGATGCCACCCTGGTTCCCAATGAAAAATCTTCTGCCCACACAAAAAACAAGGAGTTACCCCTATTATTCCTCACCGTTGTGGATTTCTGAGATTATTCTCAACTGGGGGTAATTCCCAGTCAAAAAACAAATAATTACTTGCTCTACTCTAATACAATCCGTCTAAGAAAACCCATCTCCTTTCTCCTTTTCATCTGTTTGACAATAGTCCAGTCTCTTCCTTTAGCTAAAAATTCACCTGGTTGGATCCCAAACCATCTCGAGAGCCCTTCCCTGGACGCTCAGGAAATTGTGGCTCATGCCTGAGCCTTGCTGGCCACTTTTAATAATTTATTAACAACAAACAAATGGCCCAGTTTATGCAAAATTCCCAATTCCCTGCAACTGTAATTTTTTAGCACAAGAAGGTAATGTTGCCTCACAGATGAACTGACTGTGAACGTTGCAAGTACAACTTTTGACACGAGCCAAAATTATTCACGAAAGGCAAGGACAAAACACCAGTTTAATCAAAAATGATATTTTCATTTCAGAGCTGGGATTGTTCACCAAAGGCTTTTAGCCCTTTATTTTTTCACTAAAGTCATGCATATTCTAAGATGCCTGTACATATTTATTACCTGTCACTGCCCTTTCCCTGCTCGGTATTAAAATTTAAAATTAAAATTAAAATACTCATTGTGGTTTCATAGTGTTCCCTTGGAATTGGGTCGGTGGTTTTTTTAAATCAGGGGGTTTTAGGGAAGGAATTTAGGATCGTCTGGCTCTAAATATTTTCCCTCTGTCCTGTTGCTATGACTACCTGACCTGTTAATCCCTTTATTCTGATTTTTATTAATTATTAGTGTCAAAATTTATGATGTTTGGGTCTTCCCCTGGCTGGCTCTGAGTATTTTCTAATGTAGATCAATTTTTGCTCAAATGTTTCATCTCTAGGAAGGATCGCCACCTCTAACACCAAGAAGAAAAGAATTCTCCTAAATTCTCCTAAAAATTTCCATTTTTAGACCCAAATTGTCCCTTCCAGGACCCAAATTCTCCCTTTTAGAACCTCAAATTTCCATTTTTAGCCCCAAATTTGGGGCTTTGCTCCCAAATTTTCCTTCCAGGACCTAAATTCGCCTTTTTTAATCCAAATTCCACTTTTTGAACCCAAATTCCCCTTTTTGAACCCAAATTCTCCCTTCCAGGACCTAAATTTCCCTTTTTGAACCCAAAATCCCCAAATTTCGGACCAAAATTCCCAATTTTTGGCTCCAAACTTCCCAAATTTCTCCTTTCCAGATGCTCCTTCCCATGACCAAAATTCCTCATTTTACTCCCAAATTCGATTCTGGGCCCCCAATTTTCTCATTTTGCACCAAATTCTCCCTTCCAGGAC
Organism: Erithacus rubecula; assembly: GCF_903797595.1. Taxonomy (NCBI): domain Eukaryota; kingdom Metazoa; phylum Chordata; class Aves; order Passeriformes; family Muscicapidae; genus Erithacus; species Erithacus rubecula. The sequence goes on along the minus strand of NW_027635408.1, from coordinate 757 downwards.
CCAAATTTCCCTTTCATCGCTCCCAAAATTCCTTTTCCAGGACCCAAATTCTCTATTCCCGGCCCCAAATTCTCGGGATTTTGCCCCAAATTTCCCATTTTTCGCTCAAAATTCCCCTTTTTTGCACCCAAATTCCACTTTTTGCCCCAAATTCTCCCTTCCAGGACCCAAATTTCTCCTTTTTGGCCCCAAACTTCCAATCTGAGCCCCCAAATTTCCATTTTCACTCCCAAATTCTCCCTTTCAGGACCCAAGTTCTGCTTTTTCCTCCCAAATTCTCCCTTTTCGCCCCAAAATTCCATTTTTGGAACCAAATTTTCCTTCCAGGACCCAAATTCTTCCTTTTAGAACCCAAATTTTCATTTTTAGCCCCAAATTCCCGGGGTTTTCTCCCCAATTTTCCCTTCCAGGACCCAAATTCTCCCATTTTTCCCCCCAAATTTTCCCTTTTTGGACCCAAATTTCCATTTTTAGCCCCAGATTTTCTCTTTTTTAACCGAAATTCTCCTTTCCAGGACCCAAAATCTCCGGTTTTTTGGTCCTAAATTACAATTTTTTTAGTCCCTAATTCTCTTTTTTTAATCCCAAATTCTCTCTTTTAATCCCAAATTTTCCCTTTTTCGCTCCCAAATTTTCCATTTTGAGACTCAAAATTTCCATCTCGGTGCCCAAATTCCCCTTTTTGATTCCGAATTTTCCCCTTTTTTGCTCAAAATTCCTATTTTCAGTCCCAAATTCTCTGGTTTTCACCCCAAAT